>NC_057935.1:38124728-38424728 GCF_018555375.3 Anguilla rostrata
TTTGTTTGAAAGCATTTATCATTGTTGCGGCAACAATATGGCATCTCGCTAATTCTTCTTTAACGTGAATGCTCCATTCAGTCATTTCAACGAGACCCATTGCCCACACTTTTTTTTTCCATATTGACAACAATATTCAGCATGACTTTCTTGGCAGTTTCCCCAAAAGTAACAAAAAGAAGGGAAAAAAACCTTTTGTCAGAGACACACTGACAGCCTGGAAAGCAGGCGAGTTTGACAAAGTAACTTTCAGAACACGCAGGTCCTGAACCACACAAAATTGGGTATACTCTGTGTGTGAATAGCCATGTCCAAGTAGATCTATAACATACATTTGTCACCTACAGTATAATACATTTTCAAAGGAGTCCCATTTAACGTGTGCATGTTTGCCAGAAATGTTTTATAGAACAGTCACCATGAGTAGACAACCTACATGACAATAAATCTGCTAACAAAACTAGTTGTTTGCACATTTATCAGCACTCAAACCAAACCCAGTGTTCCCTCACTTAGAACACAATACCTTTCATTTTAAACTGGAAAATGTAATTTACTTACTGTACGGATTATTTATCTTCAGTGATTTTTTCCTTCCTAAAATTATATATTCTGGACATTGGTTTTTAATGTTATGCTAGTGAACTTGTTACTTTTGCAGTTTGTGACAAATGAAAAAGATCTGATTCATGATCGTCTAAATTTTCATTTTCACTTTAGAAAATAAGCTGTTAATATGAAAAGAACCCTACATTTGCAAAGCAAATTTGCCAGTAGGAAGGCATAAAGAAGCCATCCGGTATTGGAAATGTTTTCCCATTGAGCAGAACTATGCAAAAACAAAAGTCTAACTAATTTGTATGAAACAGTCGTTGAATTCCACAGAAGTTCAAAAACTGAGGAGAGAAACCCCTTCAAACAAAACTTCTAAGTAAGATGTGTTTGATATCTGCTGGCAATGGGGCAATGGGAAAAGATGAGAAAGATGGACCAGAGTTTATCTTTGCAGGTTCAACAGTGGATTTTACAGATAATCCAACATCTCCCAAAAATGATAAGCACAGAACAAGCAATTTGAAGTCAGCTTCACATAACTATCCTGTAATATAAATGCTTCAGATAAGATTAAGCATCACTGCCTGTAAGCTATAAACAGGATTTGATTGCATTCAATTAAGATAGCAATGTAAGTCACTTTAAATCTGGGAATGCTTCAGAAATATTCAGTAGAAATACTCTGCCATTTTCAATTATAAAAAGCTCTTTAAGGGGAAACTAAGATACCTTTTTTCTAACAATAGAGAATGAAGACAAAATATACCTTAATTTAATACAAACTTACAAAAACAATCACATAAATATTATATTTTTATATTTCACCGTAGCAAATATGTGGCAACAAAACTGAACACGGCAGCAAGGTTTCCTTCGGAACACAGAGAAGGTGTCTCGAGTGTAGTCTTAAACGACTGCTCTGAAGTTCTATATCTTGTCATTAGCGGCCGGTCCGGCTCATGTGACAGCAAGCAGGCGACCGGTCTTTGTAGCGGCGATCAGAGTTAGGCTGCTTCCTCGTGTCTGTGCAGATCACTGGCTCCTTGGGCAGCTCTGACTCACATTCTCAATCGGATTACACGGACGCTTATTTCTGACACCTTGCAGCTCCGTGCCAGTTTACCAACACTCAATCCTCACTCCGCCCCCCCCCCCCCCCCCCCAATTCGAGACAACTCATAGTCTGATGTTCTCTCAGGTACCCAGGGTTCTCTCCGTCGATCCCTGGCCGTCTGCCAGCTTGTCAAACGCACAACTCTGTGAAGGGAGAACGAAACATTGGGAATTTGTCATGGACCACCGATGCCATGCATCTTGTATGACTGTCCTCCTAATTAAGTTCCAACTTCTTTCATGTGATCTTTAGAAGTACATCAAAATATCAATTTGAGACAATTAGCCACCGAACGTGATGACTCAATTCGCCGTTCCAGAAGGATTTTCAAGAAAAAAAAGCAGATAAAAGGTTTCACAGCTTTCATATTCTGGTAAATGAATGCAAGCTGTCTCGCATATCAATGTACAATTTAGCCCAGACACTAATTTCAATATTTTAATTAGAATTGTAAGGTCTCATTTGCCAATACAATATAGCAGTTAAGGAGCGTTCACATCCGTTATGATCTTAAGAAGCAGCCTTTTTTCAATGTAAGCCAGAATGAGTAGTATTTAACCTCTTCCATCTTATCTGTAGATATTCTCAGAAAAGCCGGAAGAAAACTTTTCTGTAGATGCTGAGCGCAAACAATAATTTCTTTAAAATTCCAGACAAGGGGAAAATCTGAGGTTTCCATTTGATTTAAATGAGTGGCACTCTCAGGAAAAAAAGAACTTGAAACATATATAAATGTCAAAGTCCTAGGAGGCAAGATAAGTGTTAATAGCATAATTAAAAGATTATGCCAAGCTGAATGCAATTGTGCGGTGAAGTGGAGGGGCTTGTGAGGGACGGGGTGTTATGGGTAGGCCACCATGTTGCCTCGTAAGCCATTCTACAGCACTGCATCTGGTCAACAACAGGCTTGCAGTACGCGGACTACCAAGGACACACGCAGAGCACATAGATGGAATTGCAATACAAACCAAAGTGTAAGAGAAATGTCTCATCTACTTCCAAGAAGCTGAAACTGTGCTAAAACTTGTCAGAAGGAGCACTGATAATTCTGTATTCCTCTTACCGCAAAACATCACTGAGGTTATATTCAAAATAGAACAGCTGTCAAAGCTTATACTCCTGCAACATCCTTGCCTGTTTGTTCATTTTTGCCTAAAAGTGTACCCTTTACTACATTCTAAATCAAAAAAATCAAAAGCATATTTACACAAAGGCTTTTGAACAGGAGGTCAGAGTGGATAATAATTTTCATATTTCACATTATTTTACATATTTAAAATATTTAGAAGATCTAAAGTTTTCATTAAAGATGCTGTCAGTAAGAATAAACAGAGCCTACTCCCAGATTCGTTCAGTATGGCATGCACAGTGCACATCACTGGTCTCCTTGAACTAAAGGGAGAGAGAGAGAAAAAAAATCCATCATAATAGCCAATAGGAATCAAAAGTTTAGAGCATCTAATTAAAATGTAAACAATGTAATGAAGACATCAGTGTTTTAGGCAAATGTGTCTCTCTCTGCCACTTGGGGTATGATAATTACTGAAGCAAATCTAGGAACGCTCATGAATCCCGTACAAGTCCAGATTAAAAGCATTACTGCAAACCTAGTTTCATACACTAGGGGATTGTCTATTCTAACCAATCCCCAGTTGGCGCTGAGCTGCCTCTACTCTTTAATAGTACGAAGACAGCGATCGGGAAGGAGGAGATGGAACAAAACCTACAGTTCATTGTTTGAAATTGTGAGAAAAAAGGCCTTGCAGACACAAAGCAACACTCTTTTCAAATAATTTAAATTACTTGCGTGACACACATGGCCTGAATTTAACAACCACCCCCCACTACATGAAATTCAAAAGCATGCCAGGTTATCTTTCAGTTGTACACTGCTGAAAGTGTCTACATGAAACGTGTTTTACAGACAAATTGTGTTTTACATACTTGTTTTAAGTCATGTGACAGTATAAATTAGAGCAATATACATTTCTTAGTTGTTATTTAAGTGACACCGGCAATTTGTACCTTCATATGGATCTTGACTGCCATACATTTTCTTAAATGCTGCAGTGTAAAAAAAAAAAAAAAAGGACCTCCATGAAATTCTGGGGCATTAATCTGACGCTTTCATTTAATATCACTATGTTAATTATAGGTACAACTAAGGCATAAAACGAATCAAATCTGGTCAAATTCATAAAATTATTCAATTAACTCTTATCAAAGTAATATAAAATGAACAACTGGAAATTCAATTTTAAATTGAAAGTACACTCAGTGAGTACCTTGGACATGAAAAGTTTTAATTTTAACCAACATATAACAATATTTCAAAAAGAAAATATTTCTCTCAAAGAAATGTGATTAAATAAATCCGTTAAGTCATTGTGCAAGAAATATATGTACTCCACTGAAATCAGCATTAAACAAAATCAGACATGAAAATGCTTTGAAAATGCTACACCTGTCCTAAATTGTATTTTCTTCTCGACACATTCCATATCTGCACATAATTTCCACTTTACTACTATTCATATATTTATTTTCTTTTGTCTAACAAGCATCTCCATTTTAAGACTGATGGTGAACACCAAATTAATCAGACCCATTAAATAAATAGCCAATATGAGAATTCTCTAGCTAAGCAAAACCAAGCAGCCGAAAAAGGCATTAGGTGCCCTTTGCCAGTGAACAGGAATATAGTTAGATATACTTTATAGATATAAATATGGAGTAAGTGCTTAGTAACACCCTTGTGGAAGTAGCCGAATGGCATTTTACCTGTGCACCTGTCAACATGGAATATTTAGTTAAATTTTGTTCAAGTGTACATTTCAGTAGGAGGTAAATTCTATGAGTACAGATATCCAGAGGTTCTGGTTGTAAATGATAAGCTTAGCAGAGATGCATTTCTTAAAAATCAGAGAGCTAAAAATACATTGATAAATTAATTCATGAGATCATATGCACATGATGGCACAATAGGTTTTGTCATTATTTTCACTATATCTTTATCATTAAAGGATAAAAAAATAAGGAATGTTATTCAATAATGTCATGGTCTTTAAAGTCAGTATGTTCAAAAGCCTTTGTCTTTAGTCCTTTCCTTTATTACAGTTTGTCCTTTGTCCTTTTTTTGTGGTGTGAAAAAGTCTCATGAAAAGAGAATCTAATTCAAATGTGCCAGTTACGATATGTTTATAACTGAATTAGTGCACAACACAATGGATAGATATTGCATTCGAATGGACAATAACATACAAAAAATAAGTTACATGCAATGCCTTGAAGTTGATGGCATGCATACACACACACACACACACACACACACACATCTGACAATGCTATAACATGTAAATAGTGAACAAACAGATGCTGTTCCACATTATGTGGATGCCATGCCATAATTTGCAGACAAATATAAGCCTCCTACAGTACATACGCCAGGATTTGTGCCGTTTGATTTCAAAGCCGTGATCTACAAAATTGCTAAAGAATATGCTGTACCTATGCTTTTCGGTTCATTGTCCCTGGCCCTGAATGTTTTTAGAAAATTTGCACTCCCTATTTTTTCCCACCCTGAAACGAGAGGTGTTGAAAATTCTAGTAGTGCTACAACAAAACATGCTGGCTGCATAAATGGGTTTTATGGCACACAGTACAGCTCTCACACCACCTACATTTATTCAACCAGCATTTTTCACAATTGCATAAAACTCTTACAACAGTCTCAACTGAAGTGTTGAAGTTTTAAAAGCAAGTCAAACACTTTTTAAATCAGGTTTTCCTTGTGTCTATTAAACAGGTTTAATGTCAATGTATTCTTGATACTAGCAAACTGCTCTTTTGCGTTTGACCGTTGCAGTTAAAACATGTTTCAGAGTAGATTTTGCATATAATTTACAAACATTCTAATCAGTGCTGTAAATCAAGCTGCCCAAGGCAAACATTTTGCAGGAGGGCCAAGTAAAAATGTGAATTACTAATACACCAGGCAAGCACAAATTTTGTCAAATACTCCTGTGTGTTGCGGAAAACCATTTTCTTATAACCCTTGCCTCAAAGCTGAAACATGAAGGTGGTTAGGAGCAGAGCATCAACAACTGAGGTCCAGATTCCACACAAAACAGCATCGTCTACACAGCCCATCAGCGAGCATCACTCAAGTTACATATTGACTGGATGGTTACGTGATCCAGATAACCAATTCAGTGTATCCCAGTGCTATTAATGTTACAGTTGGTAAATACATCCTACAATATATACACATTACAGCAAAAATATTCTCAACATAAAGTTTATTATGAACAAATGAGCACTTAGTTTCTAGTCAATGTTGTCTTTCAGTCTCAGCTTAACTAACACTAAGCTAACATTAGCCAGCGTTGCTAGCTCAGATATGTAAATGCATTTCTTTGGCCATTTGATATTAAGATTAGAGAACATATTAAATCACCCCCACATCCCACCCAGTTTAACATAATATAACCTACAGTTTTTATGCATTTTTAAAAGCTGTACTAAGCATATGTGATATTCTCTTTTGTGTAAACCTCTAACATGCTCATAATACATGTTGTAGAAAGGGCTATGTGGACTCTTAAGTTCAATTGTACACTCCTGGAATGAGACATCAATGATAAAAATAAACTTTAAGATAGAAAAATCCATCTAAAGAAATTCTGAATAAGTCAAATAATTCTACTACCTCATCTATTAATTTTTCACTTGAAGCATGGATTATTTCATAGATTACTTCCCATTTACTGTACACATAGTATCTAATCAGAAAGGCCAGTACACACTATGGCCTGTCAATCTCAAATAGAAACAGGACTAAATGTAATCATTTTTTTTATGTTAAGTATATTCTTAGTTCCCTTTGTAGATTCATGGCCTTTCTGTTATTAAAAACATTTTGATTTGCCCAACATACTGAAGGCACTTGATAAATTGCGCTTTTACAGTGGTGCTATGAACAATACTATTATAATAATTGACAATAGAAATAACATTCATAATACAACAATAAATGATGATCGTCTTTGCAATATTTGTTGCCATAATCAGTCATAATCAGTAGGGAAGCCCATTATCATAGAGTGCGCTCAACTTACAAGGTATTGAGCAGAGATATGATTTACACATACATTTCCAACATTAGCCAAATATTAACCACCAAAACATTAAGTGAAGACACAGAAATGTTTGGCTGACGTCTCCAGTTCGACTCAAAGCAAGCCCAGTGCTCATCATTAAATAACATGGCAGCACAAACTCCAGCCCCAGATAGAAATTCTCAGTGTTATAGCAAAATTCAGTCTCCACAGATCAATACCAAGAGTAATTCAGTGATCATGGAAAAGCATCTAATCCATGAAAGAGCAGTTCCACAGCAAGGGAAATGATCATTTTGTCTTCATTATTAAAAGGCATTCTGGTTGAGAATATCTATGAGAGTATTGCACATTATTATTATTTGACAGTATTAGTAGGCTGCATTCAACAATGTAATTAAAAATAGACATCAAACTCTAGATTACTGGGTGAGACTGTCTAGAAAAGAATTTTTTTGTAAAAATTAAATAAATCTGTCATAATTTCCAAAACAATCACATGGTAACTAAATAGTCTCTTTATATATTTCTGGCAGTTATATTTAAGATACAAGGTCTTTGCATATATAAAGTGATGTCATTTTTATACAACTGAAATTTGAACTACGGCTATTATTACAAATATATATTTCGGTACTCCCACGTGGCATTTCAGTCTAAAACCTAGAACCTGGTGCAGCGATCCATTCCACAGCCCGGAATGTAATCATGTGTTCATGCCCATTTTGGCCAGGGGTCACGGAGTGTGCATAACTGCCCTCAGCGCTACCCAGGCAGGGAGTGTTTAATCCGGTATAGTATCCCCTACCACTTCACACCATAGCAACTCCTCTGCACGTGCCACCTGCGTTAGCGGTGTAGACCTCCAGCGCAAGGACTGGACACCTTGTCTGGTGGACAAGAAGCAGCAGCTGGCTGCATGAGATTGCACCCCCACCCCTGAACTCACGGAAGAACACGAAGCAGAAGGATACGTCTACAACCATGGACGGACACTGCAGAGTTAAGAGAAGAAATAAAAATGGTGGAAAAGACGCACATGTACATTTAATTCGGAAACGGCAAAACCTGAATTTAGTGGTAATTAGTAAGCTGCAATTGTCTGGGATCCCATGATGCTGGGAAGGCAGGCCGCTGTGGCAAAATTGGGATCGTCACGCTAAGAGAATTTAATGCATTTTCAGCTTTTGGATTTTCACCACAACCCTGTGTGTAAATGTGCAATATACTTCAAGTGACGGCTAATTAGTATGACACCAAAAATTTGGACTGTCCTTCCTGATAATGTATAAATTGAAATTTGTGCAGCGTCCAGTTGATATGTACACTATGAGGGCTCGGATCGTATACTTGTCAGTGAAACATGCTCATTCAACCAGTAGCAGGAGGGGGCAATATGCAGCTTGACAGTGAACAAACCTGAAAAATGACACCAGTCACCGTGAGCAGTTACCGTGAGTCGCGCTACTTTAAAATTAAAGTAATTGTCAAAAGACATAGTCTGTAGGTGATTTCAGTTTCTATGGGCTCCAGATACCCTTAAGACACCAAAAATGACAAGATGCACTCCACAAAACAAGATCACAAGAAAAAAAAAACAGTTCGATTTTAATAGTTCAATATACAGTACGTTACCTTTTTTATAAGCAAAACAACTCCATTTTGACAAACAGCTCTGTTGCCCTCACCCCGCATCCCCTGATGTAAGCCTGGCTACATTCTATAAATTCCCCTCGGGTCACCACATATTTGCTCTGTGCAAATCAGACCATCATAACCTGAAATATAACACTGGCGAGATTGCAAAATGACCTCATAATCAACTAACTCCAGCATGACTACACAAAATCCCCACAGAAACGCTTCATTTGAAATTTCACCGTAAGAAAACATATAGGATCCTACATGAATTTCTCATTTATATCTCCAACTCAAAAATGGTCAACGACTTCACTGCAAACCTCTCAAGGAGATTTCTTAAACCAGGGAAATGCCAGAGGAGATAAATTTGATAGTCTTTTTCGTTGACTGCATAAGAAAATATAAAAAAGGCTTGAATACTTATGTTTTGCCCAAAACAAATAAAAACAGTGTGAAATGTGTGTAACACATACAGTTCATATGTATCTAAAAATATGCACTTATAAATCCACATAGCTTCTATTCTAAAATATTATTTTTTCAAAACTAAATCTATATGGTAGCCTATTAAAATATCCTTGTTCTGAACCAAACCTTTCCCTATTATGCTGGGCCCATTTTCCAAGCAGCAGCCATATATGAGGACAGTAATCACAGATGCACAAATGGTACGCAGCCTCACAGCAAAGGCGGGTAATGGACATGTATGCATTGAGAAAAAGTGTGCCATATGCTGTCAGTCAGAACAAAAAAAACTGTCTAAGCAGACAGTCTCTGCGTCTAAATGAGATGGTGAAAGGGGGGAGGGTGGTAGTGTGTGCGTGTGTGTGTGTGGGGGGGGGGGGGTGTCAAGGATTCACGGTCCTTCATCTCTGCAGTAGAGCAAATATGTCTCTCAGTATAGCAACAGACAGCTGCTTCCACTTTCAAATGCACCCCAACTTAGATCACTGAAAGAATTGTCAACGTGTAGAGAAACACACAAAGATAACACGGCCAGCTGCCATGAAGGAAGGGAGAGACTACACAGAGTGGGAGAGAGAGAGAGAGAGAGAGAGGGAGAGAGGGAGAGAGGGAGAGAGGGGAGGGAGAAAGAGGGAGAGGGAGAACGGGGGAAATGCAGCACTCAGAAGAAATGGGATTTGTTCTATTTGCATGAGTCTGGCTCCCTCGGGGTCTGGCGCACTTTTCAAATGGAAAGCACAAAAGACAACACTTAACATATTTGCTTTAAAATGACAACCTCGCGTTGATTTCATTTGAGCCCGTCTTTGTCAGGACTGGAGATATAAGGATGAATAACACTCGCTACGGAGACTGACAAATGTATCCATCTGTAACAGTTGCTCGCTCCATCTATTTAAACAGCACCACAGATCTCCCAGGAGCGTTAGCCCATAAGTAACTTAAGTTAGTAAGAGGGTTTCTTTAATGCTCGACATTAGAACGTGATAAATTCTGTCAGTCTAATTTATTTATATAATCCCTGTGGGAAAAGTGATCGTCCCCCCTTTCTTACCCTAGTCGGGTACATGCAGCCTTTTAAAGTGTTACAGACCAGTCACAGTGTAAAATAAATAAAGCACACCAAGAAAATGGTCTTTGTTTGTCAAAACAGGCATCATGTCCAAAACCGCTCTGCAGACTGCTTTCAATAATTGTAATTATCCCCTTCATTATCCCTTTGTCAGGGGCTATTAAAACCCAAAGCTAGATTAAGACAAAATGACACATTATGTACATAATGGATAACATCGCATACAACTGCCAATTAGGCGGACTGAGCTCCTCCGAAGGTGAGGTGGCGGCGTAGACGGCGATAAGATCTCGCTACGTAATTATAATTCCATCAGAACGCGAGCCGTAAGCTCACCACATTTCGCTCTTTATGACAGCAGCCAGGGAGCAACAGTATATGACATGCTATATAATTCACTGACTGGCCCACTGGCCACAGCCACCATCACTCTTTCTGCTATTGATTTACCAAGAGAGACATCAGGATTCCATGCCTTGTATTATGACAAGCCTGGGTAAATGTATTACAAATCAATTACTGCTGTTATTAAATTTGTAGCGCCACATTTCAAATTCTGTAAATCTTACAGTGCACAAAACTGTAGTTACAAAGGGCTGGAGTAGCGTGAATGCAAATACTTAGCATTCTTAATCCAGTAGAATATACTGGTCAGGCTTTATGATGAAGTACATGTTAAGGTAATTCCACTTGCTCATATATGAACAGTTTTTTGTGTGTGGCCACACAATTTCATTTTATTCATTTCGATGTTCATCGACGGCAGGCAGCAAGTACAACCATGGCAAAATGAATAAATATGAATATTAATTCACTCAGTTTTTGAAATATACATTACAAAAACAAACTTGAGGTTTGAATATTGAAATACTGCCTGGTCACACACACACGACCAAATAGTATACAGCCACCAAACCAAGGCTTCGCAAAACAATAAAACACAATTGGACTCCCAAGAATATTCTGGACAATCATTCATGATTTCAACCATTCTTCAAAATACTGGCTGGTTGCCATAAATTGTTTTCTTCTGTACTTAAACAAGAGGCCCTGCAACTTACTAAACAATGACACGTCAGAATCTACAACTGAAATCTCAATCTCACAAAGGCAGTAGGCCTGTATGGCCATTCTCTTATTTTTTTCTGCATCACTATAATGTAACAATAAAACAAAATCATTACAAATGCTTTCTGGGAATTTAAATAAAGTTTCCAAGATCAACAATTCACATTATGCTCTGAAGATATATCATTGTGACTGCATGAAATGATTTTAGTAGATCGCTTTGAAATTGTTTTAATTTCATTTTGAGGGACATTTGTTTTACTCAAACATTCACCTGTTGCAGTTATAAGATGCAGCCACAAATGCAATGTGTACATTTAAAATAATTTAGGTAAATAATAATATAAAAACACAAATGTGGCTTACGAATGCAAAGCAAATTGAAAGTCCTACCGAAGTGGCACTGTAGAATTTTCCCCCCATTCAAAAACCAGTATCATATCCAACAAAAGTATCAAACGCAGGTTACTTAGAAAAAATAAACATGCATGTTATAAGTGCAAAAAAACTGACAACTAAAATATATATATTTTAAAAAATAAACTTAATTTTCCTTCAGGGGAAGAAAACTATTACAATATATAACGTTGTACCAGATTATAAACATTTGTACACACATGCGCACAGACACAGATGCAGGCACATGCGTATAAATGTGTGTATGTCAGCCATTTTCCTGAAGTAATGTACAAATGATTTAAATCTATGTTACGGAATGGGAAAGCCCATGTATACTCATCCCACCTCATACAGTGTCAGGGAGGCATTATTGCTTCCATCTTGTAACTCTTTGGGGCTAAATGAATGAAACGCTCCCCTCGCATGTCAAAATGTGTGACATCAAGGAAAGAGGGTGATGAAAAGGGGTGGGGTCACTGTCTGTCATCAAGGCTACCGCTGGACTCAACTTGAAGGGTCTGCATCAACTTCCCAGCTCAGATTGCTATCATAGGCACCTTGAAATCAGGAATAAACAGAGCTGTCAAGTCCTTTCACATGCTTATGGGGAGAGGTTAAATCAGGACTAACAAAGATTTCACTCGCTATAACCCTGACATCTCATCTAACTATAACACACTCCCCAGCCTTACAGTTAAGCTAGGCCTATGTATGCACTGCAACTCAGCACATCCTAATCAGATAAATATTTTAAGGTCAATATACAATAATAAATTAAATGAAATACATAAGGTGTCTAAAATATGATCAGACTTCCACAGTGGGTTTCATAACAAATTACCTGAGAGAAAATATTAACCAGAAAGGAAGTTTAAACATCCCTGTTTCCAAAAATAATTTTAAATTAGAATTTCAATAATGAACCACTCTAATACTGACCACTACAGCAAAGTCACCATTGCTGTACAAGTGTTTATTACAATCATTCAAACCAATCTGACAAGATACATACTTACAACAAACATGGACGTGAATTTGCCTGTTCTAAATGCAGTGACCATTATAAGACACACTTGCAAATCAGAGGGATGCTCTATTTGACTGAATACTCGTGATGCTCAAAATAGCATTTTTATCCTGCTTCTCTTGCAATGTGTGTGTAGCTGTATGCAATTACTGGGGAAAACCCAAACTAAATTAATGCAAGACTGTTCAAGCACTAAAATCAAATTGATGTATTTTTTTCTATATTTTTCAAAGTAACATTTTACCCACTGCAGACAATTTAAGAAGAAATAAATTACCGTAACAGTAAGTTAGTGAAGAAACGATAAAGCATATAAAGAGGCACAGCTATGATTTGAGCTTCAAGACCACACTTTTAGCCTACATAAAGGTTAGACACAGGTGTCCACTTAAATATAAGCACATTAGACCTGAACACCCAGAGATCTTTAATGTCAAAGGTTAAGAAGACAGCGCCATGCATCGTTTTCAATACACCCATCTTTATGTAGCAATGACTGCTTAATTTATAACACAGACAACATTTTCCAATAAATTTATATGCTAAATAAGCGATAGACATAATAAGTAAAATGGCACACATCAGTAATGTTATTACTGCAGAAGTATTCGATTTTGAATTATTATTTGTAAACATTCAAGACACCATTTACCATAGCCAGTACAGTGAACACTCAAGTATCGTATTATTTAATCGTAATGTGTTCACGGCGTAATTATTTCGTATATAAGATGTATTAAAATTGTGTGTTGCTGCTGTGAATGCAGCTATTCCAATACGTTTAACCTGTTGTAGCCTGCTGTAAAAATAAAAGACAAAAGTTACAACAATCATCCGCTTAATTCAGAAGCCAATATCTGATCCACGTGAAGTAACATGCATAACTTGACGCCCGAGTTATAGGCCTATGCCGCATAGTAAACTAATCTGAGATACAAAAAACAACTTCTCATTAAAATGATTTCTATCATTACTACCACGCGAGAAAAATTTTGATTTTTAAATTGCGAAATTAGAGCACCGAAAACGTGTTAGCACCACACCGACATTTAGACCAGTTTAAGACATCATTCATTAAAAAGGTCAGCAAAAATAACTATTCTGCAACTAGAAAACTGTGTTGACAAATCCTATACGTATTATAGGCCTAATTAATATATAGCCTACACTGCTAAGACCAAAACTTCTTGTTCCTTTGCTTTAAGGAAAAACTCTTTTATTGAGTTACCCAAATAGTATATTGCAGTAAATAAACGAATTTCGCGCACTGCGTAACATTTCTTTTTTTTTCTTCAAAACATACGTATTGATTTACAACACTCGTAATGTCATTAAATCAATATTAACAAACAACGTAAAAACAAAGTCGTATTAACCACGTATACACGGCCAAGATCTTACTACTACCGAGGACTGGCCTACATGCGTCCATCGAATCTTTTTTTCCTGTCTTTTCTTTTTGCAATCACACCATTAATGAGCATCGGTCCGTGGGAAACATCTCTCCCTCAGATATCGAGATCTTAGAAATGCTTCCTGCCCCCGATTTAAAATGTATAAATGCGATATCCTGCTCATCAGAAGCAAGCTGACCAATCTGCTCTGAATATATATTAGAGCTTTAACATGAGGACGGGGAAATCTCCCATCTGGTAATCACATCCCTCAGAAAACCTCCGGGAGAGAGGCTCCACTCTCATTCCGAAAACATTTCTGCACTAAAATTATGTGCATCTTAAAACAAACATCTACACAAAGGTTTCCTTTTGAATTCCGTAGATTCAGATGCAAAAATTCCATCAAATCACATGGTGATTATTTGTTCTGCAGGAGGGAAAAACGGTTCTGCAGATAAATTAGAAAAATACTACTGCAACATGATTGTGTGTGATAGCTTGGCAACTATTTTAATACAAACCGAGAAGACAGGCTACTATCATAGGAAACACCGAAAATAACAACAATAACACAACGTTTTAACAATAGTTTTGCCAGAAATAGGCTACACATGAAAATATATTAAATATAGCCAGCACGTATATGTAAACTGATGTAATGAACAGGCCTATACAATGAGTCATGCTTGAAAATGTTTTTAAAAGCACAATACTAATCGTAGTATCGTAGTATTAGCACTACTAGTAATATGTTCTCAATGTTGTAATAATAAAAAACAAAACAAAACACAAGTTGAAAATGGACACTAGCATACTTAAATCTTGAAAAACTACATAAGTAATTCCACAATGTCAAGTCTCAAACACACAGCATGGCAAACACTGACAGTCACATAATAAACAGCACAAAACACGTCTTTAACAATCATTCCGTTTTAACAAGTAACATAAAACCGCACACACAGATGCAAATCCAATCACGATGCAAGCGAATTTTATTTTCTATATAGTTAGTAAAGTAGATCCCAAAATTGACATACCATAAACGCTGCTGCTACTGATCATTTCTTGCTGCGATAACAGGAAAAAAAAGAAAGAAAGGGCTGAATCGGAATTTTCTCAAGGAGGGATTCCAAAGGTTGCTTTTCATTACAGCCACTCTTCCTCTCGGATATCGGATTTCACTGCCTTGAAACGTGGGCCATTTTCGTCAGGTATTCATTTAACCTACATGCATATAATTAAGAAAAACAACACCAACAAATGCTTTTTCGTATAACAAGTGAGAACAGAGATGTGAAAAAACGCATGGCCACGAATGGAAGTCTATGTCAATTTCACTCGCTCCCGTTGAAACTACAGTGCTGTGGGGTAGAGGGGTACGAGGGGGGTCAGAGAATTGCGAATACCATTAAAACGCACATTTTTGCCAGCTAGATTTCTGAGGAAACGATACACCCACCACGCCGTCCCCCTCTACTTTAAAAATAGATGCTATGTCTGCAGTTACCCCCACAACGAGCCAGTGACATTGTATCTATTTCCTGTTATATGCTTGAAGTGATCACTGGAACTTTTTTCAAACGATGATACATGCATGAACTTCTCGTCGCTGAAAAAGTTACTTTGAAACAATTTAAAACCCCACCCAATGTACTCTCACTTTCTCGTTAAATACAGTACACCAGAATCGTAAATAAAACACGCTTATGGGTATTTTTCCCAACCATATCGCATCGCAATTCGTCACCGATCTTTGCGATATGTTTACCAAGTCGATTTAAATATGTTGCACATTTTGTATTATTGCGTTTGAATTTAGATGTACGATTCTGGTTGAAGCGTGCGAAGGTTTGGAGAGGGTAGGTTAAAATAAGAGCGGTCGCTCTTTCGTGGCATTGCTTCGGCATTTTTTAATTGCCCAGATCTCAGATATCCCCATTTAAGTCTTACCTGTATGTGTGGCAGGGCAGCGTTAGAGGTTAAAGTAACATCGATCCGATGTGTTTGCTGATGAATGGGTTTTCGGGTTAATCGAGGATGCTTTCGATTTGAAACCATTCCAAGTTAGTAAAGGGAAGACTGACCACAGCCTCTGCCATGTTGGAATTTCAAACCCAAAACAGCTGCTTTGGAGAAGCCAGCATGCCCCGCAGTGCGCATGCGTTTTGTGAAGGAGCCAAATTCAAATCAATTCACTATCACGTCAGAATTAATGCACATTTCTGTATGCGTGGTGATCCTATGCAGCATTGTATTGTAGGCAATTTATTTGTATCATCTGTTGTTGAAAATAAACTGTGAAAATAAACGAGATTTTTTTACAGAGCGTTTGAACTGTACCTTTTATAGACAATATATTGTTACAGAAATAAAACAAATACAAAAACCTCATAAATAATTGACGCGTTAAACTCATATAGGTCTATATATGTATAATGAATGCGTGATTTAAGCCACTTTTATAAATAAGATGAGTGTTCAGTTCATTCAAAACGGTGCAGCTATAGTATTTGGAAAACAACATATGTAGTCACAAACTCCAGTTGTAACCACATGTTGTTAAAACAGTTCAATTTAGTTTAGAATAGTGTACACTGATGCATTTAGACGAATACATTTCCTGACTCTACAGGAGTACGCATACAGCGTCTGTTTGCTTATATAGCCTACTGCTACAATATGCTCACGCGCACATCTGCTCAGCACCCACAAGTCCCGCTTGTTGGCAGACCCATGTCTTTCCCAATGATAATTATAGAGCGAGCGTAGAATTAATAATTTCAGTCCTAATTAGTGTGGAAATGTCCCAGATAGCACGCTATTAGAGGATCAGTGGGGATACTTGATCTGAAGAAGACATCAAAGATGATGACTGTCAACTTAAGTTCATTGTTTAAATATAAATCAGACTTTGAACACTCAATCTACGATGCTGTCATTTATATTACATAATTAAAATAGTTAAATAGAGGCTACCTATTTTTAATTGTATATATATATATATATATATATATATATATATAATTGCACAAATTAAGAAATTTAACAACAGTAATCACATTTTAGAGTAAAGACCCCTTTGTTCCTCATCTTTTTTCTCATTCAGTGGGGTGTCCCCCCTACCCCCGTCTGTAGGGACTGAAGACGGAGCCTCGGTTTGACATGTGATCTGAAAGTTGACACCCTCAGTCTCAGAATGCCTTTCTCAGACTCAGTGCAGGGACCTTGCTATGATGCATTGATTCAGCCCAGAGCCCTCCCTGCAGGCCTCCTGTGCTGTTTCTCGCAGATCTGCTGCTCTTTGGAGATTTCCTACCCAAAGGCAACCAACACTCAAACGCTCAGCCAGTCTAACAAATGATGGCGCACACATTCCAAGGTAATAATTACTGCGCCAGGGCAGCCTCTTGCAGCTGATACCAGCAGCGGCTGGCGAGTGAGGCTTTCTCTCGTTTTTTTTTTTTTTTTGCCCGTTTACTTCATCTTAAAAGGAAATTGGGGGGTAAATAAATCGATAACGAAACAACCGGAAAAAAAATGTTACATTGCTTTAGCGCTGTGGTATAATGCGCAAAAACACAGCCGACAGGAGAGCAGGGAGCACAGACAGTACTGTAGATGTAATCAGGATTGCTATTAATCTCCTGGTCCAGACGTGGCCAAGGATTCATGGGAGAATCCTCATCACGGTCGGGGTTACTCTGCCTATAAGCGCCTGAGCCGGGGATGACACTGCACACCGTCCTCACCTGCTGTCCAGCAGCAGTTCTTCACACGCTTTCTGCCAACTGGAGGTCATTTAGAAAACACGCGATGTGCATTTCCGGATGCGCGGCGTCCACGTCGCCTCTCTCAGACGCAAGGCTTCTCTGGCTTTATGCTATTTGTCCTTGTGTCAGCAGGCAGGGCATTCTGAATTACTCCTCTCAGCTGCCCAGGCTGCTCTCTACCTACAGCATGCCAACACATCGTCCAGACAATCCGGGACAAACCCGCATCTCAGGACGGTCTTCCTTCTCGTGACCTTTAAAAAATTCGCCATTGTTTGTGAATCTTTGCAGAAAGAAGCTTGGTTAAGCGTAAAATGAACACAACATTGTACACGACAATTTGTAATGTAGACCAGGATGTGAAATATTTCTTTATTATTTCTGCTACTTCAGATGTTTCTCAGGTGGTTGGATTTCATTCAATAGATATGCCCGCAGAACTGGAAATGCAATAAAAGAATGATTTACCCTCTAGAAACTTTTAGACAAACTCGCCTGTTTCAGAGATGTCAGATACATCCATTGAGATTATGTTGTGATGCTTAGAAGTCTCAAGGCCAGTTATGATAGTTTGGCAGATTGTTCTTATCAAAGCTAAACCTTCAACCATTCAGACTTTATTCCCACTAGTAAACATATCCAGTACAGCCAGAGACACTTCTATAACCCTTACTACTGAAACTCAAAAATTCTGCAACTAGTTATGGCAATGACTCATTTTCCAGACATAAATATTTGATATTTTGGTCTGCTTTGATTGAATAAGGCATTCAAAAGGGATGTGGATTGTATTTTAAAACATAATGCCTAGGGGCGTTGTTTTCTTTCTGTTTCGGTGGTTCAAAAATGTTTACTTCTGAAAACCACAAATATCTCTATTGGAGATTATCACATCTGTTTCAGACTATGGCAGTATGGCCCATATTTGAATAATTTTTGAAACAAAATTGTTTATATCATTGTTTGGATTATAATTGTATTTTATTAAACTCAACACAGATTATGAATTTATGGTTGAATGAACAATGAAATGGACACAATGTCAAACAAGCAATTTTATGTAGGATTTGGTAATGTTTATTACTAGTCATAATAGCATCAGTTGAATATATCCTCACAAGATGATTTGTCAATGTAATTTTGTTTTCAAGTGAACCACCATTTAATTACAAAAACTGCATTTGCAATCATGCACAATACAATACACACATGACTACACAGATTATTAGATAAAGGAATAGATGGTCTTGTGCGCAAGACTTGCTGTGGTATTTAAGCTAGCATAGCTTTGATTTAACTGCTACATTAATCTAAATAGATTTTTAACTCATTAACTGTTTCAGAACTAATGGTCTGGACCTCCATGCGATATAATGAGTTCACTCTCCTGATTGAATAGGAATGTGTGGCTACTACAGGGTGTTTGTTGCAGAGGATTTTTTTTTCCCCCCACAGTGAAATTGTTCATCTCCTCAGGATGGAGGTTATGGGGGTTTACTGAGTCACGTGACTGGCTGTATTTTAACCTTTTGCCTGCAGCCTCTGATGTCACCTCTGATCGCTTCAAGAGCAGGAGCCGGGGGTTCTCCTTGTTTTTCCCTGCAAAACGTCGGCTTCACAGAACGCTGTGCAGCAGCACGTTACCAAAGCTCGGTTTTCACATGCTATCCAAAGTGTCTAATGCAATCCACTGCCATTAGATGGTTTTTAATGATTGGTATTTGGTTTTCATAAAGGGCCATCTTGGATTTAATGGATCGTTATTTAATTTGAATTGTTCTGTTCATAAAATACATTTGTTCTTAAGGGTTGCCAGTGATGAACGCTCATCCACTGTCATGAAGATCAAATGCTTTAATCATGTTAGAAGCCTGTTTAGTTTATTTTTACTATAATTGTTTTATCTTCACACTCGTATTAAATGCAAAGGGTGTGCCCTTTAATATTTAGTGTCAAATAACACTGTCAAAACCATTTATATTGCGCAAAAAACATTGTTCCATAAAATTATTCACACCTTTGCCGTGTTCTTTTTCTAGGAGAAGCACTTGCGTAATATGTGCTAATATATCTATAAACCGTTATAGTGGCCCTCTCACACGTCCAAGCAGAATACAAACCTAAGCAAATTACCAAGGTCTAAGAATGGAAATAAAAGTGACTTTCCAAGCAAGACAATCCATGGGGGGAAACTGAGACGTAAAAAAAATAAAATAAATAAATATACCATAGCAGGTTTCAGGAGCCACTGCAATGAAACTCAACGACTGTTAAAGAGTATAGAGTTTTAGATGGTGGGTGGGTTAAAGGAAAAAAAATTGAAAAATGAAAGGTTTGGGGTTTCTCGCATTGTTTGATGATGTGTAGCCTAGTCCCTTTATGGACTGAGGCTAACGCCCTAATGGGGACAAGCTTGAAGTGAATGGAGCCCACAGAGGATAAGCTACTAAATCTTGCAATAAAAGCAATGTGATTTACAGTAAATTCCACAGGGCTGACAGCGCCACAGCTGAGGGCATAAACACTCCTTTCAGCGGCAGGCCTTCCCTCAGCTCCGCGCGCCGTGAACTACAATCGCCCGGCCGGGCACGGCGCTTACCGCCAATGACTTTGATAAATAACCAGGAAGTCCCACTGTTGGCTTAAAACTAGAAGTTGTTCAGTTGCAATTCTGCATTTGTCCTGCTTTAATGGGTCTGGAAGTGGCTTTAGCAGTAATCTGTCAGTGATTGATTAGGCCTTACCAAATCCCCTCTCCCGCTCGCTCCTCTCAGGCCCAGGCGCTCGGCCGCGGCTGCACGCTCGCAGCAGAGCGAGTGTGCTAGGGGCCCTGCACTGTATTTACCTGAAACACAAACGCAATTAATTCCACTCGGGCGGATGTGTGCTGGAGCGGACTCCAATAAAACCAGGAACAAGATGTGACATGTTCTCGTTGGTCCAAAAAAAAAAAAAAAAACTACAAGCCAAAGGGGGAGAAAACAAGTGCATATTCATCAAACCGTGGCTCTTAATTGTTTGGATAAGCCCGTATTCAGATATCATTATAAAGCAGTCTCCTGACATACGACTGACTACTCGAATAATTTTGAGATGCTTTAATATAAAGGCAATAAATAATATTAGGTGCGTGGTGGATAAATATCTATTAATGTTGACTACTGATGTCTGGCTAAGCTGGTATAATGGCACCTCAGACCATAAAACCTGTCAAAAAATATCTTGTCTGCATCCACTGCAGTGTGAAAATAATAAGATCTTTTCTCTGGTTTTATAACTATACAGAATAGTGACATTTCCACACTGTGGATTATATTCAGGGAACACTGTTTACTCATCATGTGTAACATTACTAATGTGTAGGAACACAATATCGTAATTTTCATAAATTATTAATGCATAATTAATATATTACAGTCCTGCAGGATATGCTTGTATTATCAGTCTGAGGCATTTTAATTAGATTTAAACCGCAAATATAATTTATTAATAATAAATTAACTACTAAAGCAAGGTTTCTGGATGTTTTCTGCAATGAGCTAGCAATAATTATTTTAAATATGGCATTGGAGGTTGACAAAAATGCAATTTAGAGAGGGAGTACAATATTGAATATGTTTTATTAAACAATCTATTTTAATTAAATATTAAGCGTACCAAAAAGGATCACAGTTCTGTCTTTCTGCATGCCTTTTCATACATGACTGCACAACAGGATAAAAAGACTACAAGCAGATTGTATATAGACAGACACTTCTTTAATCAAGCATTTAAAACCAAACTGGGTAATAATGCAATTCATTTCAAATTCAAAGAATATTTTAGTTATTTTGAAGCAAGGGGTCTGGGCATGCAAATCTGTGTATGAATTTTAATGGAGACACTTAAGTGGTAATTATTCCACTCAGCTCAAATACAGGTAGCAAATGCAATTCAATCAGTGTTGGTGCATAATGACCGTCATTAGGACAGAAATAATAATGACATCCTATCAGCGTTAAACCCGCGGACACTTTACACAACGATCCCAGTCCTATTATTGATCTCCATGGAGATGAGCAATTGTCACTTTCTTAGCATCGCATGCGGATGTTAAAAAACAGCATGTTTGTTTTACAGCAAACTATATCGGCAAATGCCGGTATCTGTCTAATTAGCTACTTGAAACGTTCTCCATAACAGAGGATGGGTGAGAAGGAGCATCATTGACCACTCCAGTGTTCTCTCGGTGGCCTTTTGCATTTATGACTCAAATCCACACAAGAGCAGGCTGGCTGGAGATTATACACGTTTTAAAAGTGAAGTTGACACTTTTGAAGGTTAAAGCTGAGACATTTTGAGGGGTTGGATGGGGGGTGGGAGTTGGGGGGGAGGAGGGGGGGGGTGTGGGGGCTGGGGCGCTGCCACACGTACTTGAAATTCAAGTAGGTTGTCTGTGTACTAGTTCACGGCCGTCATGAAAACAATCTCAGGCTGACTTATAAAACAAACCACATATCAGCAGTATCACTGTTTTTTTCTCTCTTTTTTGTTTGTTTGTTTGTTTTTTTGTTTTTGTTTTGCTGAGTAAATGAAGCAGGAATGTACTTTGCTGCCTTGTAATTCACAAAATGAGAGGGCTCAGAGTTCTGGATTTGAGTACTGAATGACACTGCTATAACTGCAAGATATTTTCTTGTGCCTCTCAATTAAAGATTTAGTTTAGTAAAACACAATAAACAGTTTTGGAAGATGATTAGCTCAGACACACTACAATATCTATAAAGTGTGTGCATGCATGGCACCATGTATATTGTATGACTGAGGCCCACCTACAGTATATATGCGTGTAATCATGTTATTTCGAACTAGGTGATACCAAGCTGAATTGAAAATGCTTTTGAACACTGTATTAATGTTGTGTTAATACAAAAATACATCAATTATACATCAACTACAGTCATGTTCCTTTGATTGACAGGAGCAGGAAATCCCTGGCATACATCGAGCATGTGCACCTCATGCACTTGAGAGGGATTAAATTTTCCCCAAAATATCTGTAGTGATTTCAGTACTCTGTGTAATGGCACCTGACGTTTGATTTGCAGGTTGCCAGATGCACAACCCGTGATATGCTTGGCTGGGCCCACGCATAGCGGCAGTGTACAATAGCCATCCCTTGCCCAGCGAGGTACCTGCTGTAAGGTTGAGTGGAAGATTACTTGGCTAGACAAAATCCCTGTGGTTTACTCTCGAGATACAATAGCTCTTCAGTTGGATGGACTCAATCAAAGGTATAAGCTCAGTGAAGTATGCAGTTCAACAGGACTCAACAGATACTGCAGGACAGTAAAATGGAGTGCTTTGCTTTCAGAGAGTGTTTATGTGCTTCCAACATCCACCTCAACAACAGCAACAATAATAGCCCCATTGCCTTTTTAAAGACTGATTTAAAAAAACAAAAACCTAGACTGTGTTCAGTAGTGGATATGAAAAAAGGAAATGTATAATTGGTGAATGTATTACATTTCTGAACAAAATATTCAATTGAATGCCATGATAATGTCATTACATGTTTTTATTGATATATGGAAACTAAATTACACTGTTAGAGGTTCCATGACGAAATCAAACGCATTGCTGCAGTACCATTTGCACTTATACCAGAGTGCCTCATCATAAATGCCTACCTCTGCTGCATGGAACTAGCCAGCATTCACTGCAGACAGAGAGAAAACATGCACATTCAGACCCTAATTTAAAGCAATCTGCATAGATGTGCACTCTTGGTAGAAAATGAGTCCTGCGTTGTTCCTGGAATATCAATTAAGAGCCTTTTAGGGGAGCAGAGGCAATCACAGCAATCATTAAATGAATTAATGCCGTTTTATAAACTGTTTATCGGGCTAAATCCCAAAGTTTGGTTTGAAGAACAAGCCTTCCTCAGAATGGCAATGAACTGAAAGGGAGACACAGAATAAGCAATTGGCTGTCGCCTTAACGGAAAGAGCTTTAAGTACACACGTCCTAGGCAGCCAAGTTAGTTCACGGTTACTGAATGAATCATTCCCTGTCCTCTTTCTTTTTTATGGCCTGTTGATGATCACTATTGAATCTTAGTTTTGTTGATATGGTTTTTCATTTTCAAATAAAATTGACAGTACAACTGAAAATATTTACATGTTACCTACATGACAGACCTGCTAAGGAGGCGTGAAGTAGGCAGCAACAATTGAAATGAAGGACAGGAGGTACAACAAATCACTTTTCAGATTATGGTCGACCATGCCCCTCAAACTGAAGTGTTCATGACATTATTTCTGCTTTTCATGAATTTCTTCCTTTGTTATTAGACTAAAATGACCAAAGCACTTTATTCTGTTCCCCCGCATGCCACAGACATGCACTGCTGGAAAAAAAAATAAAGGAAACAAAAACAATCATAAATAACAGATATCCTGGAAACAGGCCGAGCTGTACAAATAACCAGGAAAATATGGCTTAAAAGCTATTTCTGCTTGAATAGCCTCAGCTGAAGATACTGAAATACCCCATGGGGATGAGAGATATTCTGTTGATAAATTTCAGCTTGAACTTTATAACGTCAGGTTATATGGACAAATGACAAGCAATGCGAGACAGAGGCCCACCTGCATGAGTTTTCTGTTGACTTATGCAAGCCTACTTACCAGGTCCAGTTGAACGGAAGCTGACTTTTAGTGGTTCAAACTGTGAAACATCCGCTGGTATGTTTTGCCAAATGGTGTTCTGAACATGACAAAGACTCCAAAAAAGCAACTTAAAGCAACTTATTCAAGTTTTAGCATTTTTACATGCTATCCATTAATACTACTGGACAGATACGGAGGCAATTCAGGTCAAGTACCTTGCTCAAGAGTACAACTGTAGTGTCCTATTTGTGAACTGAATCTGCAACCTTTTGGTTATCATACTACACTGCAACCCTAACAGACATTACTGTTAATGAATTACATCACAATTAAATTCTGGATGGGCCAAAATAATTTTGGCCGGGTCCGTTAATGCAGTAATCAGGCCGACTGTTTGCACACTCCATGTCCTATATTTCATTCATTTACAGTGGGTGTTCTGGCTTTGTCATGCCACATATGCACCCATGGTTTTTTCCTGCATTGAAATTAGGCAGACCACCTAAGTGTTTCCCAAGTTGCCTAAGCAATGCAGAAATCGAGGAAAAAATAAAAATAAAAAAAGAAACTGTAAAACGATTAGAAATGGTCACTGAATTTATTGGTACAGTTTGGTTGAGAAAAGATACTGCTTTTCAAGTTCGGACTAGTTTAAAGTTTACGTGCAACCTTATACATGCTAAATGAACTACAGTACGACCCGCTTGATTGAATAAAAGAATGAAACAGTGTGCCGACGACTACACGTCACACTATTGACGTGATTTTCAATAGCTCTGTGATGTGGTTTCTCCATACAAGCTATTCTCGTAGTGTAAGATGATATACCTAAACTTACACTTTTGATTTTTCAAGTGAGCACATTTTTTAGTAAGCGAAAATGTATGTTTTTCTCATACAGTGCGGCCTACCAACTAAACAATACTATATCCACGCCCAAGCCTGAGATGTCCTGATAGGGGCTTAAGAGGAGTTATCCATTATATAGTCCTGTTCAATCTGCAAAAAACTGAGGATAGTGACAAAACATCAAAATCACCTTAGGCCTCTACAGGTTAAATAGTAGCTACCTGGCTATTTTTCGGATGTTTCATTGCAACAGCACATTAGCAAGCAAACATCCGTGCTGGTAACTTATAATCAAAATACTGAACAATAGCTCCCTAGCCAGTGACATTAACTATTGTTAAAAAGTTAACTACAATTGACCAGCTATCAACGGCATAGATTTAGGTGTGGATGGTAGGGACGTGTCCCTATCAACTTTCAGGAAAGCTGAAACACAGTATCTTTGAGGTAAAATGTATGTGTGTATGCATATATGTATGTGTATGTCTGTCTCTAGATTTAATACTTTTATGGTTTGTAAATTTATATGCATTATCATTATCAGTTACTCATAAGAAACACAGTACAAAAATAAACGATATCTCAATAAAAAAAAATATTTTCACTATACAAAAATGCCAAGTTAGTCACACATACAAAGTACTGTGTAAAATTTGTTACTTAAAACCTACATAATCTAGGCCTGCATGCAAAATTATTATTATCAAAATGAAGCCTAGTTACAACAAACAATATTGACTTTTAGCTGGCTGACCAGGTGTTCACCAACTGACCAACCAATATAGTCAACTTGTCTAGTTTGACCACCAGTTTACTCTACCAGCTTAACCAGCTAGAGACCAGTTTTGACCAGCTAGAAGTGGCGAAAACAGACCCTTGTTAAACAAGCTTAGAATCCCCACTGGCTTTAACTTTCAGTAGGGTTAAGTTGCGCAAGTGACAGTGGGTCTAGAATAACGCTGGTTTGCTCTTATGAATGAATGTGGGGCTCCCATCTGGCTAGCTATGTTTTTGGCAAGCTAGTTGGTGCTTACTATTTTAGCAAGCTAGCCTCAAGATCTAAAAAGTAAAAGTAATCTTGATCCCCAGGGCTGCAGTAGTTAGCTAGATATCTAATGTTAAACTGAGGGCATGTGGTCTGTTTATGTAATGTTTGCAGACAAAAGGTAGGTAACTTATTTGCTGTAGGGGACAGCGGGGCAAAATCTAACACAAGGTAAAATGTAACATGACTTTTTAGGTAGATGCATCAAGCTTGAACAACAGGTTAAACGTGCAAAATGACCATCTATTTTTCTCCAACAAATGACAGGAGAGTTCAATAAATATTTTGTGGGAAATTGCCAAAAGTCTGGTTTGGCTGTATGTCAGTGATTTTTTTTTTTACTGGAAGTGTTTTTCGGCTACTGTATTGTGTATGTATGTCAAGGAATCCAAATGTATGTAATCAAAACGGTCTTTTAGTGACTAATAGATCACACAGTTTTGATATAGCATGCTAGCTTTCTGGGATTACAAGCCAGGCAAAAGTGCAGATACACCTGATATAGTGTTTATGCATATGCAGCAAAAGTTAAAAACCTTAAAATTTGCAGCTGCTGGGTGGCTCATTAGGTTAAGGCACCATTCTTTTTTTACCTGGGAAATGAGCCCCATGGTCTGGGGTCGAATCCTCCCAGCTGTGACCTGTGGCACTGCAGGTCGGTACGTAATTGCCGTTGATGTCGTCCATGGCTAAGGAGGGTTCATTCAGCAGGCATGCACACGTCTCATCGCACTTGTCAGTCGGGAGCCTGCAAGTCCACCTGCACGTAAGGTGTCTTCCTCCATTCTCAGTGCTAGCCCGACTTGCAGGCTGTTGTGCCTTGAAATGTGATGCTTGAAATAGCATGTGTTCAAAAAGAGCAAATGCCGGTCTGCGCTTTCCCAAATTGATACCAAGAGTCCAGTTATGAGTGAAGATATATGATCTGCCATTTCAAATTGGGAGGGGGGGGGGGGTGGCTCCCAGTTTATAATACAGCTTCATCTCCCCTTATTTACCCCATTTTACATTTCAGTTATGGAAAGCTGCTTCTTTTATAATGCTTTCCCCCTCAGTTTGGAATGCTCAATCTTGGAATGCTCAAAAATGTCCATTGCAGCCTCCAAGGTGCATTCTGGAGAGCATGGACAAGCATGCACTCTCCTCCAAGGCTTGTCATGTTGTCCACCACCTCTTATCCTGCTGCAGTCGACAAATGGGGCTAACACTGCCATGCATCAGAGAAAGAGATGCGGGGCTGCTCCCCAGCACAGTCAGTGCTGACACAGTCTGGATTCTGTAACAAACCATGGGGCCCATCCATGCACTACAACAGTGTCTAACAGCGTGAGTCACCCAGCAGCCTGAGGAGATACTCTCGCTGTCTGTGCCACTTTATGCGTGTCTTCTAAGGGTTCTTTTTGTTCCACAAACAGTGATACATTGCTTTAGAGGTGTGGGTTAAATCAATCGGTTTTATACGTTTCAGCTTTGAGGGCATCCCACTTTGGTATATTTCAGGCAGATCGTCCACACTAATTCCCATTAACCATCACAGCGAAACAATGTATATTGCTGGGGCTAGAATGCTGTCAGCAAGACAATTATTAATGTAATCGATGCTTTTGGTATGTGGCTTAGCACTGACTGTCTCAATTATTAGCTGACATCCAGCAGTGTGTTGTGGATGTTAGTAATGACTGGTCATTCTAAAAAAAAAGAGGAATGAGAGGGCTGATGCAATCTTTGTATGAATGTGTTTGTCATATTTAAAATTTAAATAAATAGCCAGGTTAGATTGATTCACAGGAGAATTATTTAATGCGAATCCCAGTGGAATGGATTTTTTTTATTTAAATTTTTTTGCTGCACTCTCAGCACCTCATGTCACCTCCATCTGTCTGGGTTAAGGAATGTTGGCAGAATCAGAACACATAATTTCACTTGTAAGTGAAATAGTAACAACATACTTTCCCCCTTGTACATTAAACAAATATCCGAAAAGCTTCAAAATAAATTAGTGAGAAATCATTCTAGACCGTGCGATGTACAGTAGTTATTATCAAAATTATTGCTGTACTAAGAAATAATTTTGTACCATGTTGTTTCTGCATCAGTTATTCTGTCGCAAAATTGATGAACAATCATGGCACTTTAAATACGAACACATACGTTTTAGAGTCATTTCCTGTATAATTATTTTCTGAAATGCATCTAAAACACTCCAGTGGACTAGAAAGAGATACAACTAGCTGTTCAGGCATTGCAAGGCGGTCTTGTGTGTGCAGGAGGGGGGAAGCTGTACAGAGAACAGTTTGGCTGGAAGCCAGGAAGCTGCTGGATCTCACTCTCACCTTTCTACAGATGCCTATCTCAGAACTGATCTCAGAACCCCTGCCTGGGTCCACACCCGCTGAAGCGGCCACCTGCCGCACTGGCGGATCCATCATTGCAGCCGGCGCGGGTTGGGGGTGGGAGCCCAAGGCCCCCACACAGCCTCAGGTATTGGGCTTGATTGAAACACCATCAATACAAACAATGAGAGCTGCCCCCTTTGCTAGATCTGAAATGTAATATCCAGACAGTTCTTTGAAGGGGATTTGGGGTGAGTTCAGAGGGGATGCTTCTGAACATTCCTTGGTTCTGCGAGTCCGTTCTCAGGCGCATTCAATGGATTCCCTACTGCTTGGAGTATGACGGAAAATAAGCTGGTACGCCCTTTGTTGTTGTAGTTGCTGTTGTTGTTTTTTGTTCCTTAAGACTCGTTAAGCATAAAGTGAATTCAGGAATCACGCAAGTATTGTTTTTGTCATGTATTCAGATTGCACAGCTTCTGCTGTAGTTTGTCTCAAATTCTGCAGCCTCATAAGGCACAAATACATAATATGCATGAACGACAACATGTCTCCCCCTTTTCTTCCTAAGTGCCACGCCTAACACAAGGAGCCCTGCAGGAAAAGCATGGGTACTCACCCGATGCATTCACCCAAGAGCAGCGACTATTTTACACACTGACGACTACACTGTACTGCAGGAGAGCTAGAACAAATCTGTGAATAAGTACATCTCTTGCGAGTGACATACTTTTTGGAGGAGTTAATGCAGTGGTATCTCCATGTACCCTGGCCAATGTAAGCGCACACTACCTGTGATGGGACGAAACCAGTTTTGTCCTTCCACTGTGGTGGTAGTCAACTAATGAGGCACACGCTTGCTATGATATCTAGGTTATGTGGGCCAGGTTTTCTCTGATGGCATATTGTTAGTCGCATGCAGAATCATATACCTGATGCTCAGCATATAAAAGCGCTTTCGGAAAGATTTACAATAATACAATTGCTGGTGATACAAGACAATTCACGGAGGAAGAGACCTATCAACATTTGATTGGCACATTGAACATTCTAGAGCCTTTTCAGTCTGGGATTACATGTGCTGTCATTCAGAATATCCCCTCTCACTGATTTGGTTTCAAATTCAACATAACATCCCATTTCAATGATAATAAAGAAACTCCTTTAATAATGACAGTCCTCCCGTGCACAGTCAGTCCTTTCTCAGTAATTCATTTAAGATTATTATTTTCCCTTTCCCATATAACTGTTATCTGTTTTATTTGCATTTTTTTTTCCTGAGTGAAGGAAACGGAAATATGTTTTATAGATTTGTCATGAACAAACACAATTTATATTCATGTTTATGCTGTCAGGATTAAAAAAAAGGCTGAATAAAATAGATTACTGTGGAAAAAAGGAATACATTGGGAAATGACAGTAATAGGCATGCTTTAACAGAAAATACATGCTTTTCAATTTCAGCAGACTAAGGGTTGCATTATCACACATCTTTGTAGTTTAAACAAATATATAGAAACAAGAATAATAAGCGGTTGTATTTGTCTCAAGTGTCTCCTTATTACTGTTTTCATTCATGTTATCCTTATTACAAAGTAAATTGTTGGAAAAGTTAGTCAGACCGTATAAAATGTGTTGAACAGCATGGTTTGTGCAGCTGATTTTCAGTCAGAGGGGAATGAAGCTTATCAGATTTATCCACAAATGAACAGTCACTTTGCATCACGTTCAAGCCAACTTCCTGGGATAAATAACAGAGCGGTCTCAGCTACTTTATACAATGGTTCAAAGCTAAATCGAAAGATTTCAGAACTAATCTAAAAGAACCATTTACCAGGATAGGGAGTCAGTAGCAACTGGTCTCGCTCTACACTAAAGCCAATTTGTGAGGAACGGTGTTTATTCCATATCAATACAAACCTGCTCAGACCAATATTACCAATTGGATTGCCTTTTGCCAATTGAAACAGCATCATTCTTGGGACTTGGCCAAATAGGTTTGACACAGGTGCTGTGGATTGTGTTGCAAGTTCTTCTTAACAGGTTTGGAAGAAAAGGACACATCATTCTTGGATTGCAAGACTAAGCCAAATGTGTTTCCATTAAATAAACCATTGAATAAACCTTCTCGCTAGTTTTCTTTCCCGATGCGATTTCAATCAGGGGGTGTGTTCGGAGCTCTTAAGCAATTTTGTGCAAGTTTTGTCACTGTAAATATATACCCATCTTGGTATTTTTGACTTGAAATGATATAAATCCATACCATAAAGGGATTACGAACACCCCCTTTGTGAGGTTCTGACCCGCTCGGCAGGGCGGATTTCATTACAAACTCCATGTGAGTGGGATCACACAGACGGTCACCAAAGTTAACTATGCAATGTCACCCAGAACAACAGTGGTCATCTTTTAGTGTGTCACTGAAAAGCCGATTTATTTCATACGCAGGCACGCACGTTGAAAAATGTATTTTTATCCACTTTACCCCATTTCATATTGGAGTGGATCCTCTCGTCAAAGCTAGTTATGCTAAGGTTGTGTTAGTGTCGGTAGCTCTCATCGGCTTTAGTGTTTGCACTGTGAGTGAATCCTGCCTTACCCGTTAGAAAAGCCTCACCTACAGTAGATGAGTCATTTATTTATTTGTTTATTTATTTTGACCTGCAGCATTTGCAAACAATGAACAGGTAACTGCTTTTGTATGAACAAAATAGACAAAAGTAGTTTTGATGCCATGTCTTACTCCAAGAACACATTCTACAGCACCAGTGAATGTAAGTGTCAAGTGCAAAGGAAAATCTGACAGATGCAGGTAATTATATCAGTGGATTTGGGGAGCAATGATGGACAAAGCCTGAGTAGAAGCTATTGAATTTTGACAGTTTGTTCTTTAATCTAGCTGTCACTATCAGTGTGACGTGAGGAACTGCCAGGCCTGCACACTGCACTGTGTTTTCATGCTGTTGTATTTTCTCTGTTTAGAGCAACTTGCTCACACACACACACACAGACACACACGCAAATGCAAGCACGCACACACACATACACACACACACGCATGGATGCACGCACTCACACATACGCGCACCCACACATACTCACATACCTACACACTTATGCACGCGCACCCACGCACTCACACACATAGACACACACACCTCCCTTATCAGGAATGTGTGCTGAGGCATCAAGGAATTATCAGTAAAACAGTGTTGTACTACCGCAGGGCCTCCTCTCATGTAAAATTCAGCAATCTGTGATGAGAAAAAGAGGACTCAATCTCAGTGGCCATATCACTGTTAACTAGCATTATTTTTTTCATGAGCTACGGTTATTATCTCTGCTTACTTGCAAAGTGTATATTTATGATTTCTCAATGCTTTTGGCTTTGGACAGATGTTAAGCACATTCTCCTGGAAGCTATCCTTGTTTTTGTATCCTCGGACATTAGCCTATTTCCATGGAGTCCAGTAATGCTGAAATAGTCACCGTTCCCATATACTAAATCTTCCTGCAGAGGCTTATTGCCCAGCATAATGGCTCATGGTACTGGAAGAATTTCATGAATTGTAATAATACTTACATCACTCGAAACATGAAGTAATATCTCTATTGTAATTAAATGATGTATTTATACCAGCATGCAAAATGGTCCCTGGATACATTGATGATATATTCTAATGGACTCCACTTTACAACCCCTCATGCTAATATTCATGCTTCATACTTGAAGGCTTTGCTTCACAGAGAACATTTACTGCAGACGGGAACATTAAGTGGTAAAGTGGAGTAGCCTTCTGTTAATAACTAGAACATTCTGAAATGGGATCACTTCAATCGTCCGAACGCTGATCTACAACTGTTCAGCATCTCCAAACATAAACAGTTTATTAAAATGAATTTAAAGTGAATTTGAACAACATTCATCTACCATGAACAGTTAAAGGATATATTTGTCATTGGCTCTATAGCAGGAGTTTTCAATCTTTTCTGATCCAGGGACTTCCACCCAGGCTAAAATGCATTCACGGAACCCCAATCATATGTCAAAAATGGTTATATTTTTTTAAATGTTATATATTTTGAAATATTTTTCCAGATCTATAGTCATTGCACATAAAGTCTGGCTGGAGAACCTGTATGGTTCCTTCAACGACTGCTGTTGAAAACCCAGGCTGTATAGTACCGCAAAAATATCTTATAGACACAAGCAGCCATTTTATAAATGATCTTTGACTAAAAACTATTACTTTATCAGCTTCAACCTAAAACGTGAAGTGATCATCTGGAATATTTTCATAAACCAAAACATTTTCAACACTAAAGATCAAATTGTTATGTCAGGAAATTAATGAAGATACAAGGCAGAGCACTGATGAAGGTACAAATAACATTGAACAATGACACTTCATACACATGAGCGGAGTTGTTCCGAATGAATGACTTCTGTCAGTTAAATTTCAAGTGTTGTGCTAAAACAACAAGACTGCAGTTTTGGTCGAGGGGGCATTTGTCTACAAGCTTGTTGATAATGCCTTCGTCTGGCATTTTCTTTCCCTGTTATTAGATATATATATACTATAATATGCACTATGCATGCCGTAGGTGTAGAAATGAATGCACAGGGTATAGCAGGTAATAACTTATTGAAGATTAGAATCCATACTGTTAGAACAGTAGCTGTAGTTAGCATCGTGTCTTCACCATTTATGCGTATATAATCAAAGCAAAGTACCATTTATTTGGAAAACTGTCTTAGCAGCTTATCAAGCTAAGACAAATCTGACCAGGAGTATGACAGTGCTGCGAAACAGGTCAATGGAACCATGTAGGCAAAAACACTGGTAGAGCCCTGCTATGTGTATTTAGGAGTAATTTGGGTTTGAAGCATAGCCTTCTATTCCAGGTAACTGAGCACGTGCGGTTGACCAAGTGCTGCTTTTTACTTTTAAACATACACACACACACACAAAGGCACGAATGCATGCACACACACACATACACGCACGCTTGCACATACACATGGGGGAAAAAATGCAAGGTTCAGACCACTATTTTAGTGCTATCTTGAAGCATTGCATTTAAAATGACCCAGGGACTTCCTGATCAGTGGTAATCCCTGCTTTCACGTGTAAGTCATTGCGAGCGAAGGAACACTCTGTTTACTCAGGCCCAAACCAAATGATCTCTCGCAAATGGACGACTTCAGTTGTGAAATAGAATTTGCCGGGCTGTTCCCTCTCCGACTCTATTCCTCAGTACACTTTGCCAGATCCCAAATAGAGTTCAGCGGATATCGTGTGCATTTGTGTGGACTGAGTCAGAGTCCTCCGCTATTGGAGGGCCCCATGGGAAAAGAATGAAAGGGGTAGGAGATTCATTGTGTACACCGCTCTCTTTCAATGCATGCTATTTGCCTGAGCGTGTTTGTTTATTGTGCATTGGCAGGACATTTCTATGAGTTCAGTGGTTGGCTGAACCGAAGTTAAAATACGGAGATGAAGGTAATAATTACATTACATTTAGAGAAGTGTTGACTTTTGAGTAAATGGAAGTAACCAGTTTGTCAGTAACTTGCACTGCTTATATTCAAGAAACACTAAAAATGTTAAACCAAGGTAACATCGATATTGAATATTGTATATCATACGTATTGTTTATTTTTGTGTATTAAATTTTCTTTGTCTCATTCTCTCTCTCACACACACACACACACACTCTGTGCACATATTTTTTTGTGTGAAGTCCGGTCTGCATGGCTGCATGCACATGAATGCATGTGTGGCTGTGTGCACATGCACATGTGCGAGTGTGTGTGTGTGTGTGTGTGTGTGTGTGTGAGGGAGATGATATTTGTATGCAGCCTCACAGTAAAGGCCATGCCAAATGATCTCGCCGCTGACTGTGTCAGTGTGAAGGCAGCCAGCCGTGTTGGGGATGCCATAACTATCCGTGGAGTGCTGTCAAGCACATGTCCCACTTTAAATTTCTCATGCCGCACTTCCCAGACAAAAAGGGGACACACAATGGGCAGCAGCATTTAGTCTGGAACACAAACCATAGAAAGTATGCAAACTCAGTAGTACACTTCTTTGTGCTGCAGTAACGCTTTGGAACATGGCTGACAAAAACAACCTCACAGCTAAATTATGGCTCATTTTAATTAACAAAATCACAATAATACTGGCACAAAATAGCACAGACATGATGAATATTGTTCTTAGCTCTTAAAATGCAGAATGCATGCTTCTGTTTAATTTAAACAGCTAATTCCCAGTAATGTGACTTTGATCAAAACTGATAAAATGATGTGAAGTAAAAAGAGTGAAGAAACACAAAATAATCCCTCAGTCAGTTGAAACCCTCAAACAATCAATGGAAATATTCATAAATCACTGATATTCTCCCAATAATGAGTTCCATGGTGATAAAAACTGTTGTGTCATCGAACAGCAATAAACACACGTGTTAGTCATCAACGAGTTTTGCATAGCCCCTCCGGACTGGATTCCTTACGGGGCTTAAATGCGGTTTTCCGAACACAAGGCCCGACGGTGGAACCACAGCCGCGCGGCTTGTGCAGCATAGGAATCTAACCTTCAGTCCGAGGTGTAGCGGTGCATCTTTATTTGTGGCTGTTAATTGGAGAGCATGTTGCAGGGAGGCGCATTGATATGTTTCTCAGTCAATCTCAGCGTGAGGCTCCCACAGCGAGGGAAAAGGTCGAGCTCCGGGCCACGGCCGTTCCCTGGGGGTCTCCCGGAGCGAGGCTGGCCGACACCAGAAACAATTAAAAACACAGCTTTTCCGGGCCAGCCGCTCAGGACTCTCGTTGGCCGGAGGACCCGCACCTCATTGGCTGCTCCTCTGAACAATAAACCGCGGGTCCCGGCGATCGATGCGGCCGCGACGGCGGCGGCGGCGGCTTCCAGCACGTTTAGAGTGCCCGCGCACGCGTGAACCGGGCGAGCGGGCGTTTTTTTTCACCGACCTGCCGCGCTCAAGCCGTGGGCCTGCTCTCCAACCGTCGAGAAACAACGGCGGTATCAGGTTACCGCGTTTATCGCCTTACAGGCCGTCATCATGATATTACGGCCTCGGCTTCACAGAAAGCAAGGGTAAACCCGTACACATACAAATAAGCCTCCGTTAGCTTATGGTGCGGTCATGTGATGTGGCCCATGTTTTCTTTTTTTATGGGAAGAGGCTTGTACATGAATCTGAGAGCAGCAGAACCAGTCACGTAGACATGGTCGTTCAACTAAAGCCAGACTGCCAAACAGTTGGAGAATTCTTTTAAGGAATCTGGTGACTCTGTTTTTTCCCCAGTAAAGACCAGAAGCCATGGGAAATTGACGAGTAAGAAAATCTGTACAGTGAAGTGATGCTACCAAAAAATAACTACATCTCTACGCCTCTAGCGCTGTTTTAAACAACTGTTTGTGTTAACAGATCAGGAACAGACAAACTTTCTGGCTGAGCTTAAATTCAAGAGGACAGCATGATGAGTTTTCATTTTCTTTGATGGTAAAGACACAAATACAGAAGCAAAATGTGTGAGTACAGGCCAAAGTTGTGCTCTCTCATGCTGTACTCACGTATTCTCCCATTCATCATACCTGTTCTGTTTTTTTCCCTAACTGATAAATGTGGTTTTTAGCTTCTTACAGAACATTTTTCATTCATTTCAGTGAATACTAGTCTCATTGTGGTTGAATGGCAAATGAGAAAATACAAGTGTGTAAAGTGTAAATTGAATCTTTCAAAGCACACGGTTCTCAAGATGAATGTTGATTTAATTCAGGGAAAGAGTCTTAAACCAAACAGAGGTTTCTGGACAGGAGTGTTGACTTTAATTTACGAGCACCGGTATTGAACCAAGCACATAGTTCTAGACATTAGCATTGACTTCATTCTGAAAGGACAAATAATTAAACTAATGCTAAAAGCCCAGCTACTCACCTTGTCTTTGTAACCCGAGCAAAACCGATTCAGGGTGCTGTTGCAACCTTCACGTGCTTCATAAAACGCTATTTTAGCGTCCTTCGTAACCAAAGGACAGGATGCGAGCCTTGCTCCAAATAATACAGCGGACATTGCCCAAAACAAAACCTGTCAAAGTGATTGGAGATCCTAATGATCACAGTGCACGCCGGGGAGAGCTCTCTGCTGTGATGGACTCCGGCAGCAGAAGACGGTGACGACTCGCCCTCACCTGCTCTGAAATTCTGATGCCTGGGGGGGCCCGAAGGCGCTGCCATCAAACCCCGCGTTTCTTCGCGCCGCGGAATAAACGAGACCGCACGCTCGCCTGTAATAAACAGGAAGTGAAAAAAGAGATTCCTGGAAAAGGCTGAGGGGGGTTGTGACAGTGGGCCAAAAAACACACCGTATTTACAGCCCTCTCGCTGGGGGGGCTTTCTCTGACAAAGTAGGCCGTGCCTCCGGACGTTCTCCCCGCTGTAGCCGAGCGTCGGAAACATCTCTCCTTCGCGACGCTCGACTCGTACGCTCACAAGCCCAATGCACACAGCTGGCTGACATGCTAACAGGCCGTGAAACTAGGGCAATAACAGCGGAAGCCTCAAGTAATGCTCTCTGTTTCGTACCTGTATCCCAAAGGTTCTGAAAAATGAACCATAAGGGGCAGACTAAAACATTTTAGCAAATATTTATCCCATTTACATTAGCTGGTTCTGCTATATTGGATTCTGTACAGTTTTTTAAATGTAGCACATTAGTGAAAAAGACATGTTGCATGAAAAATCTAACACCATCTGTGGACGCCTTGACATCACATTTGTGAAATTCTTACACTTAAATATGACCATTAAATACCAATTAAATTGCAGTTTATATATAATATGCAAAGCAGTACATTTCATTTAGCATTGGACCTGTTCCTGGGATATAGTTTCGGAATTGACTCTGAAGATGATAAAATGTTTTAATGAATAAAATGTGGTGAAGTAAATCATTTTAAGGAAATGTAGGAATGTACAACTCTATTCAGTCTAATTTCTTACATATTATCGTGAGCACAATGGCAACTTAAATTTCTGATAAACATCCAAGCAAAAGTGAAAGAGAACAACAATTTCGAAAAAAACATTTGCTCATGGTCATAGACAGGCTACATCACAGCCGGGCTGAATATGCTTGGAATCTGAATGATTGCCTGTACTGTACTGCTGGAAGAACAAGAGTAAACCTATGAAATTCAGAATGGGAGAAGTCACCTCAAATTTTGCTTTTGGGCACTGAAGCCTCAGATACAGCAGGGAAACTGGGAACATTCTGGATGCCTCTAACTCAGTAATGACTGCCTGCAGGCTTTTTCACTTTGTATTAAATTCAGCAGCCCCTCGGCCTTATGGTTCCTGCGGTCCTCCAGCTATTCTCCTCTGGGCCATCCAGCTCCTGTCCGAGTACGCTGTTTGTTTGTCTTCCCCGCCCCCTCTTCTCTCAAACACACATCCACACAATTTACAGATTGAATTAAAAAAGAAATTGGCACATCTCCAACAAGGCATACCCCAGGGAAAGGCAACGCTACAGTAGTTCCATAATTAAGCCATTGGCAAACAAAAGAAATACTCAGCTAAACGCTTCCTGGAGGAAAATCAGTCTGTCTCCTAGAGGGCTGGGGAGAATTTTAAGAACTATCCGAACTAATTGGTTCCCCTGCCTATTGCTTGTCATCCGCGGTGCTGTAAAACTACCTCACTCAAATTACCAGGCCAACGATGTTGGTTTGCACAATGTTTTTCAGACTGACATGCAGCGATCAGTTAAGACTAATGCCACTCATTTTTTGTGAAATATATCATAGCAACCTTTTTTGCCAATTTATTGAATGCAGAGGAATAATCCTCTCAATATACTATCTTTGTTTTTAAGGTATTCAGTGTTTTTCTATAATTTGAGCATTGACATTTTTTGTTTATTAATAAATAACTGCTCAATACTAGGGGGACATTGACTTTAAACACTTTTGAGACTTTCAATTTTTCTTGATTTTGTGTTAAGCGCTTTTAATTGCATCTTTTGCATAAATTGTGGTTTATAAATAGTTTCATTGATTGATTGACTTTACGGAAAAATTTACAATGAGAATCACACCTTTCTATTATAATATTTACAGGGCAAATATGTGAGAGCTCTAGACCAGGCAGGCTCTGATGTGTACTTGGGATTTTGGTACAGTACATCACATGAGAAGGTGTTTTAATGTTGCTGTGTCTGTACCTGCGCTCTGACGTTCGTCATGGCCACAAGGTAGTGCTGAAAGTTACAGCTACAGGTTGACGTTACTGTACCTGACACCCCAAAATGTGCACTATTAGTAAGACCTGAGCACTGCTATTGCAATGTATGCAATTGCAAACATGGGGTATGTAGGCTGACAGGTCAAAGGTAAAACCCTATATTAATCTGCTCTGGGCTTGTCCATAACAGCTGGCCTCTTTGTGATACTGTTTTAAATAAATTTTTCCGGCATAGATAGTCTTCACGACCAATTCACAGAGCATGTCATTCAAATCCGAGACTGAAAAACCCCTGAATTGTTTTACTTCACTTTAGTTCCCACAGTTTTGAAGTGAAACTCATCACATTCACCTGTGAAGTGCTGTCTTTTGTTTCATACACAGGAGAGAGACAGTCTGCCAGAGAGAGACTTTACCTTCGGTGAGGAGAGAAACTTATTATAACAGTGGTGATTACTTTCTTTTTTTTCAGCAGACAGAGAGAGTGAAGTCATCCCCTCGCAGTGTCTGCTAAGAGCGCGGAAGGACTACTTGATTCACTCCAGTGTTATATAATCAATTGTTTCAATGGCTGATTTCACTCCAAAAGGCTCTTACCAAATTGAGATGCTTTACAGAGCACGAAACGGAGCTGGAGTCTGTGGCTCTACACAGCTAGGAGCTGATATTGGGATTTCTAATTGAAAGTAATTGAAAATGGGCACTTTGGAGCATTTGGTTGGTGTTCTCCACGTGTATAGAGAGCACATGCAATTATGTGCTAGATGTCCTCTAATGGAAAATTAGAAACATTATGATGCTTGTAGTAAAATTGTCTTTTTTCATATGTAGTTTTTATTTTATTTTTAATGAAATCCTTAAATAATATCCTAGGGATAATATAAACATGTTCTACACTGTGAACTCCATAATGTTTGGGACAAAGACATATTCTCCGCTTTAATTAAATGATATTTTCATACATTTTCATTTGACCATATAGAAATAACTTTTTATAGTTTCCATTACAGGGCACCATAATTTTTGGGACAAATGGCTTCCCAGGTGTTTTAATTAGTCAATTGCTTCATTAGTTCAATTATAATCTCTAGTTTTGATTCTGGCCTTTTGATCGCCTTTGCAGTCTGTTATTGGTGTTTGTCAACACAAGGACCACAGTTGTACGAATGAAAGGAAGACATTATGAAGCTGAGAAATAAGAAAAAACAGCTATAGATGTAGGCCAAAATCATTAAGAAGAAAACGAGCACTAGTCAGTTCAGTGATCACAAAGGTCCTGGTAAGCCAAAGAAGCCCTCTACAGTTAATGACTGAAGAATTCTCACCTGTCAGACAAATCAAAAATACTCTTCAGGAGGCAGGTGTGAATGTGTCATTGACTACTCTCCACAGAAGACTTCACAAACTGAAATACAGAATCTACACGGCAAGCAAACCACTAGTTAGCCGCTAAAACAGGATGGACAGGTTGAAGAAGCACTTAAACGAGCCTGAGAGTTCTGGAAAAAGGTCTTATGGATATATGCGACCAATATTCACTTCTATCAGAGCGATGGCAAGAGCCTCGTGTGGAGGCCTAAAAGGAACTACCCTCGATCCAAAGCACCCGCCCCCTCATCTGTGAAACATGGGGTGTCATGGTTTGGGAATGTATGGCTGCCACATGGTACTGCCTCACTACTGATGATGTAACTGCTGATAGCAGCAGCAGAATGAATTCTGAAGTGTACAGAAGCAAGTTCTGTACACTTCAGGTCAAGTTCAACCAAAAGCCTCCAAATCTATTGTATTCAGTGTAGAGGTCTTCCTTGGCTTACCAGGCTCTTCGTGATTTCAGACCTCACAAGTGTTCTCTTTCTTCTTAATGATGTTCCAAACAGTTAATTTTAGTAAACCTATGGTTTGGCCAATGCTTCTGCTTTTTTATTATGATTATTATTTCTCAGCCTCAAAATGGCTTCCTTGACGTTGAATCACACAACTGTGGTGCTCATGTTGACAAACGACAATAACAGACTCCAAAGGAAATCAAATGGCTAGAATCAAAATGAGATACTGAAAGCTCTTTTACACATGCACTAAGAAAGCTATTGAACACACCCGATTAATCAGAAACACCTGTGTCCCAAACACCATTGGTCCCAAATATTATGATGTCCTGAAATGGGGGACTATCTATAGAAGTGCTGTAATTTCTACATAGTGAAACCAAAAAATATTTCAATGAAAGGGTCAATTTAGTAATCGGGGGAGAGTGGGAAATAAATGTGCGATCTTAACCGAGACAGAGCGCAAAACATCGACAGCATTTTTGAAAGATCAGAGAGAATGGAGAAACATTAACCTTGTAAACTAATTCTTTACAGGAATTCTTGTGAAAGGAAGACATTCTTAGCTGCGCTTATAGCCCTGTGAATTTCTATTAATGAATTGATAACAAGATGTTGAATGCCTCTGTTGTGCAGTAAATGCTCTCCTTTATTACTTGCAAGGATTTTTAAGGTGGAAGAGTTTGGAGGGAATAAAATGAACTGAATAAAAACTGAAGTGTAAACCAGAGGCACTCCATATCATCCATTATGCGGGAGAGAGGAGATTTTGCAGCTTTTACTCTGTTATTCATGCTGTGTGTTTTCCATTGCGGAGTCTAAGAATGACACACTTGTCCTACCTCTATCTGCTTAGAAAATGAAATCAGCTTACACAAAAAAAGCCAAAGCTAACCTGAAAGGATGAATCAGTAAGCTTGACAAAGAAGAGCTGCAATCTGCAATATAAAATATAATGCACATTGCTTTGGCTCCAGATGTATTTAAACTATATTTCCCCTGCATGATTCTGGAGTTCTAATGCTTTGTGGTGATTTTATTGGAAGATTTTTTTTTTTTCATAGGGCCAGAATTCTCATGAAAAGCATCTCAGCCAATTTGGAGCTCTTGATTGCTCAGTGACCTGTCAGCACCAATTAACTGATGGATTCAGTTATGCAGCAGGTCAGTAGAATCAAGCAATGATCAGTGACGTCGCTTTGAGACTGCAGGCAAGAGGAGCTTGTTTTTATCATGCTTTGTTCTGTATTTTGTTTATTTATTTTATAAACCATAAACAATGGTTTATGACTTAATCTTACTGTATATGGTCATGCAAGGAGGGGATTTGAATCCTGGAGAAAAGATTAAGACAAACAAATACCATAACCACATGATGTGAACTAAGTGGTATAGAATGAATCCATCTCTGGGAAACATCACTGCTTTTACTGAAAGAGCGCATTTAAGAGGGGAATTCAAATACTTCTGAGAACCTTGCGCGTCCACACACTGCTACTTTCAAGCCAATGACAAAGTGGCAGTGTTTCAGGCCCAGTCCTTTCTGCTCCAAACAGGGCTCCGCTGGAGAGCTGTGCCCTGCGAAGCACAAGGCCCAGTGCTCACCATCGTGTGTTTCTGGCCTCCAACATGAGGGCCTTTTGTTTCCCTCCTGAAGAATTAGCCCATTTATTCTCTCCGCAGACGCCTGGTCCCCGGCAGAGGGAGAGGCCGTTAAAAACAACGAGCACAGCCCAGATTCCTCCAGAACCCCCCTCCCTGCCCCCCCCACCCCCTTCCACCGCTACCACCAGCACGGCCAACCATTATCTTCACCGGAGATTAGGGCTTTGTAATGAAGTTGACGAGGCTTATTCAGATGGAGCGCCGTTCGGCTGGGAGGTGGGTGGGGGGGATGGCTAAGGGGAGGAGGGGGGGGGTTTTGGGGGGGGAGGGGTGTGTGATAACGGAGCCTCTCGCCGTTGATTTCCTCGCGCGGCGGGCGGACGCTGAAGTTAGCTGTCAACCGGCGCTAGATTAGTCACACTCGGAGAGGAGGCTCAGGGACAAACGGGGGTCAGAGGCAGAGCTCGCGGGCCGCTCCGCCGGGCTGCCAGCGGAAAGGGAAGCGCGATAAACGCCCTCCTGTAATTCAAATGAAGAGTCACCAACGGGGGGGAGGCTTGCGCTCGTTTGAGGAGCGAGCGCTTCGCTAACCCGCTCTGGATCAGAGCACGCGTGCACGCGCGTGTGTGCGTGCGTCTGTTTGTGTGAGCGCATGTCTGTCTGCGTGTGTGTGTGTGCATGTGTGTGTGCGTGTTTGTGTGCGTGTCTGTGTGTGAGTGCGTGTCTGTGTATGTGTCTGCGCATGTGTCTGTGTGTGCGTGTGTGTGTGTGTGTGTGTGCATGTGTGTGTGTGTGTACGCATGTCTGTGTGTGTGTGTGTTTATGTGTAGCACCTGCCAGTTGCGCGGTGCTAACAGCTGAGGTGATTGTACAGGTGTCTCGAGGCTGGAAGGCAGAGGCTGAAGTGAGACAGAGTTCATCCTCTCTTCCCCCTTCATCGACCTCATTGCTGGGAGCCACAGGAATCACCGCGCACACAGCTCTGACTGGAGAGTATGATTGCTCTTGGGCTGGAACGCAGCGTTTAGGCCCGAGAGCAACCTTTCAACAGGCCTCCTCTTCGATTAAGAGGACAAAAACATACACTCTAGATTTAAAGAGATGGTATCTTCACAAGTTTATCGGCTCTCGCTCAGACGCAAACGTACCTGACAGTTACAAATACACTTGACAGCTTCTCCAGTGTGTTATAATCCAAGACAAATTGCGAGGCCGAACTGTGCTTCTATCGTTCGTTAAATTCAATCAGCATTCAGTGCTAACGCTGAGAGAAAGGATTGCTCGTATCTGCAGCTTCTGTAAATGTAGGAATACTGTAGTCGTGGGCACTGTTCTTGTCAATGTCAATGGATTGGCTCAAGTATTCCGAGACGCTACCTTAGCCAGCTGTGAGAATGGTCTTTAGAACCACGAGCTCCTGGGTCTTTGCTGCATGTGAAGGTGACAGCAGGCTGCCCAATCTAGTGTGACAGAGACGGGGAGGGGGCGGGAGGAGGGGGCGGAGCCCCGGGGTCTGGACGTCGGTGCCGCCAGGGGGGCTCCGCCCTGCTCCATTAAAGAGCTTCCTTCTCCCCCATCATCAGATCACCTTGACTCAGCAGATTCCTTCCTCAGAAAAAGGACAGAGGATACAAGCAGGGAAAAGAGAGAGGGGAGGGGAGGGGGGTGAAGGAGGGAGCGGGGGGTAGAAGGGGAAAAAAAATAGCTGTCGGAGATCCAGCTTAGTCAAAGATCCACTATCCTGACGCTAATTATTGATCAGATGATTAAGGCAGATGAAGAGGTTTTTTTGAAAGTGAAGGTTCTGATTGCGTGTCTCCGACGTACCCCTGAAAGGGGGAGGGGGGGGGGGGAGCCGGGGAAATCGATACTCTCAATCAGGGCGGAAAGCGCCTCTGTCAGTCATGCTGAGCGAGGTGATTAGAATTGAGTCGTGAGACAATGAATAACTTCACACGGCTTTCCTCCGGCGCTCCCGGCCTCCTCCCGGCGAGCCTAATGAACTCAGCCGGGCTAAGTGCCTGCCCGGTGCGGGGACGAGGACGGGGACGGGGCCCGCTCACCTGCACGGGGCCCGCGAGAGGCCGCCGCGTAACCTTTCATTATACCACACCGGCAGATTAATAACAAACAGCGGGGATTCCCATCGGAAGCCCACAGGAGGTTTTGTGAGTTTTTTTTCTTTCTTCTTTTTCTTCTTCTTCTTCTTGTCTCTCTGGTGCAGAGAGGGTGGAGAGGACACAGAGTTTAGGGGGAACTGAGCAGGCACTTTTTTTGTCCAAAACAGGGAGTCTGGACCCCAATTTGAGTCCTTTGAAGTTTCATTCTAAGTATCGAAATGTTGCATATGGTCGTGTACATGTGAAAAAACTGCGGTGGAAATTATGTTCCTGGGTTCATTTAATTCAGGAGAATACGATGTTGTTTTTTTAAGGGGTGCAGACACTGTTTCAAATCTGCCATAGAATGATTTCAGAAATAAATACCCTTCCAAAAAAATCCTAGTTTTTTGTGTGTGTGTGCGTTACTTGTTTGTTTAGTATTTTTATGACTATTAGTAATTAGCTAATTAGAGTAATTAGCACAATAAATAATTTAAAAGCATACTTACATATTTGAAATGAGAAAATTTAACAAATTGTTACTAATTATGCAAATATAATAAATTATACAATACAATGAATGAAGCAGTAGCAGCAGGAGGTGAGGCTGACAGAGAGCATTTTGCCACAGTGGCTGTCAGTGAAGAGGAATGAAACGCCCTCTCTCAGCAGTTTGCGTGTCCTTGTCCGACACCAAAACTGGACCCCTCCCCAAAACTGCCATTGTGCAGCAGAGGTTTTTGAAGACGGGAAGACGAAAAAAAAAATGAAATAAACGCGGAACAGCAGAATACGAGTCTGCGCTCGCCGACTGAAGGATCTCAGTGCGCTGTGCACAATCTTGAGCACCCGCGCTAAAGGGGAAGCTTTTGCTCGGGGCGAACCTTCGCCTCGTCGCGTATGCAGAAAGGGGTTCTGACAATCGGCTCCTCCTCAAAGCGCCGCTGTGTCTTTAATGGAGAGCGCGCGCCGAGGTCCTCGCCGCCTGCGCCTGACACCGTCCTTTCGGGGAGCGAATGACTTGTTAGTACTCTAAGCAGAGAGGGGAACAGATGTGTCCCTGACAGGCGATGGATGGTCAGGGTCCATCTGGCCAGTACAGCCCTGGACAGAAATGATGTATACAGCTCCATCAGAGAATGGCTGTCATCAATCCCGCGCCGTGGCGACCGCCAGTGACAGCCGCACAGCCAGCCGAGGCCCCAGGTGTGGCGAGGCGGCGGGGGCCGGTTCCAGCGCGCGGGTCAATCAGCGGCGTACAGTCTCCACGAAGAGCTAAGCCAACATTAGCCCTCCATGTATATAATCGTATGTATTAAACTGCAAATGAGGGCGTTTTAAAAAATTTTTTTATTAAAAAAGTCGGGATCGAGACCCGGCGACCGGGCCTTTGCTTCCTCCCGGTCGCCTGTCGAAACGCACCGCTCGCCGGACCGCCTCGCCGTGCGGTCGGGAGGGGGGACCGCCGACCTTGCCGCCGCACCTCAGAGGTACGCGGGCGGTTTCGCGCTCCCTTGAACCGCCGAGACTCCAGACGCCGAGACTCCAGACGCGGCCCCCTCCGACGAGGCCTTGGGACTCGCCGACGCACGGACGCCGCGTATCGGAAAAGCGCGCGCGCGCAACATCTGGTCCCGCTTACAAAAAGCTCCAGCGGCAGGCGAGCCTGTTAAAAGCCAGTTGTTCAAAGGGTGTCCCGGAGACACGGTCCTCGTTCATTGTGATTATAGAAAATGTTATCTGAAGAAAATACACCTCTCACACTGATGACCCGAAGCACCAGCAGAAGCGTGTTGTGACCTTGACGTCAGGGGAGAAAGGCCCTCCGGTGCATAAGAGAGACGGGGAAGGGGAGGGAAGATTCTACCACACTCGTTTACAAAACACATTACAAGAGACTGGCATTCTGGATCCAAAAAACCAATTCTGCCAAATTAAATAGCCAGAGACTAGCCGCTGCTCTGAATACAGGCATTTTTTCAGTAGTTGTTGTTGATATGTTGAAGAATGAGTACATCTTAAAATTTCTATTAATACCACGGGAAATAATAATCTTACAACAGTTTTGCATATTTATCATTTTATTTCAACACCCAAAAAATATTTTACTCATTGACTTACTCATTTCCTTGTTTTTTTTATTTTTACATGCAGAAGATGTTCAAAAGGTTTTCCACCTGAATGCTACACAATAAAAACAGTACTAAAAATAATGTTGGTAACATCATCTACACAGAGGCTCTAATCACGGTGACCTTCATTTTGGCAACCTCTCTTAAACAAAACAAGTTTTTCATTTTCAAATTTTGGGACTTCTTAAAATGTGCCCAGCAGTAAGGATACATAAATGCGACTGTAACACCGCTGTCTGCAAGCCATTCTTTTATTGAATGTGTGCCATATCAATTAGAGATTAATCCCAATCTTTACACAGCTGTTGCTGATTTGGCCGGGGCTACAGTGTTAACTATAAATAGTCTGGCCTCATGCAGTAAGCTGTCTTTAGAGGGCCTAAAGACAAGAGCACACATGACCTATAAGAAAACCGGGCTTTAAAGTCTAATACATATTTATTGCCACTGTTCACCTCAAATCGTGCTGACAGTAAACCCGGACATAAAATGGCAATTTAACACCCACAAGAATGTTAAACCTCACTTGTGTGAGGAACAGCCAATGAGATGAAAATGCGGACCGGAGCTTCCGTGTGCAGCATAGAAGTGCTGGAGCCATTTTCTTACTGCAATTCTTTTGTTCTTCTTTTAAGCTAGTTTTTTACTGCTCTCTTGTGCTGAAAGATTTCATTTGTTCACAACACAGAGAAAGTTGTTTTCGGGCGACGCCACACACGGCCCCCATTTTTCCAACCCCCACTGATCTTTTCTGTGTCTTTCAGCTGCTCCTCTTGTCCCGGGGATGGTAATTATTTCATAGTGCCTGTAATTATAAGTGAATTAGGCTTAGTAAACAAAAAAACTGCCTCCTTTACGCTAATAAGCGGGGATAATAAATTTGGCTTTGACACTGATTTTGAATGAGCGCTGGCCCTCTTCCAGGCGCTGACAGAAGCAGCTCCTCGTAAGACGGCGGTTCCAGAAACGGCTGGAACCCGGCGCGGGCTCCCAATGCAAATCGACGGCCAAGGAAATGCGACCGCAGGACGACAACGGAAAGCAGCGTTTCGTTACATTCCAGTGTCCCGCGCTGGAATAATCCGCCGTTTTCCCCGAGGAAATTATTGTCATCGGCAATAATACGTCGGCTACATTTCATCGACCATACCTCTTTCCAGTTACCATTCCACTCTGATTCATTGGGAAATGTATCATTATAAACACATTAACTGTTTTATAAAGACTGTGCCTGGCCTGTTATATATTTTAAATAATGTTTGACACATTCCTTGATAAATGTGATTAGGCCATCGGCACTTAGAATAATACATACCATTCTCTATTCTATAAGGAGTAGGGGGGGAAAAAATCTTTTTTTCCTGCTGCCGTGCAGCCTTAATTACTTAACTACTTGTCCTGGGTTAGACAGCCTCTCTTGAATTTCAATGATCAATTTACATGGGCGGCACAAGTTTAGCATATATTATTAATATTCCTGTTTTTCTCGGGAAAGTAACATCTCTGTAACCTTGGTGTCATTTGGCACATAGCAACTGGCGTGGAGCCATTTCAAGTCTTCGGCGTGGCGGTAAGGCAAAGCGCTGGCCTGAGGATGTGACGTGATTTTCAAGTCGGTATGTTTCCCCAAAAATCTCTAAAGAGCGCCGATGATAAGGTTTTTTTTTTTTCCTTCCGAGCAAAGCGATGCAGGCCCAAAATTCGTTTGAACCACAATGCGATCTTGGATAAGAAATTTATTCAAGCGTTTTTTTATGCAAACCGAACGCTATGCTTCGCAATTATCCTTAAATAAATGTAAGAATAACGCGTTCGTCTGCAGTTCGAACCAGTCCGAATGGAAATCAACAGCAAATAAAGCAGGCGCGGGCAGTAATGAACTGTGACAAGCTTTAGAGCACTTCTAAACTGTGATGTGATCATCGGACTAAAGCCGCTTCCTCCTTTCACTGCGGTCATTTCTGCATGCGAGATGTGGGGGGGGTGGGGGTATGGGCGTGGGGGGGGCTGGGGACGGCAGAGAGCCAGATCTCGACATTTCTGCTGGCCTGTCCTTTTCTCGGCCGAGAGTCTCAGGGGAGAAATCAAAAGGGGGTGCGTGGGGAGGAGAGGGGGGTTGGGGGGGTGGTCTTGGGGTGGGGGGGCGAAACACACAACCATCAAATGTAAAAACACAAAGAAAGGCAGGGGTGTCTAATGCCGGTTACATGCGATTAAGAGCTGCCTCCGTAGGACCCCGTTTGATTCCGTGCGCACGGAGGCTGTGGTCCCCCCGCGTGTCCCCCCCCCCCCCCCACCCAAAACGCCGAGCGGCTCCCTCTCTTCAGACGGCCCAGATGTGAGAGCGTGGAGAGAAGAAAGAAGGCTTTGCTTCAGAGAGCCGGCGCGCATTGTTGAAACCTCTCCCAAACTGACAGTAATCCCGGTTTTCGGGCCAGAGACTGACAGGAGTGGGGAAAGGAGGTGGCACGCTGTTGGTGGTTGGGGGGCCGGGGGGGGCTTTGGCGGGGGGAAGCATTCCCGGCCTGTTCCAGGGATGTAACCGCCTGCTAGAGTCACGGCTCTGCAAGCTCCAAAATACTAGGGAGATCATCTGGAAAGGACAAGTCCACCAGTCCACTGTGAGGAAACAGGATGACAGTTTCACTGAAACATTTATATGTTTAAACAATCCTTTTTCATGAGATGCAGTAATTCAGCCAATAATATCAAATATCATAAGCACAGCATTCCCAACTGAGTACTGAATGTTTTTTTTTTTTTTCTCTGTATTTTCCTTACATAATGTTTAGCATTATGCAACATTGCTCAATCCATGTGGCATACATCTTAGTTTAGGGAATGTATGGAATTATCTCAGAATTACTCCAACAGAGGGACAGGGCACCCCTGCATTTAGGGAAACCTAAGGTAAATCTAATTACCTGAAGAAATCGGGGCTAGATAGATGACACATATCCAGGGTATAAATATAAACACCTCCAGTTTCTTCTTTAAATCTTGTTCGACACCGACTTTTTCTTTACAGAAGTTCTAATGAACTGAACTGGAAATCTGAATCATTTATCACTCATCAAATATGTTTCCAAAAAAACAAACTTTACACACCAACTTTAAACACATCACATTTCTGCTGTATGCAGTTGAATAGACATGTTCCACCCATTTTCTCCCAAATGGTTGTTAGTGGAGTAACAGGTATAGGTCTCCAGTAAAGACCTATAACTGCTTTTAGCGCAATACTTTAAGACCTGTTTTGCAGCAGTACTTTTTCTCAAGCAGATCCTTGTCATGGCTATCATCGCCTTAATAACAACAGGAGTCTCTGTGGGTTGTAGCATCAGCTGCAACAGTGATCACAATTGTCATTTTACTCAGTGGAAAATAGCCGTTAAGTTGTTTAGATGCAGCGCTTATTTAATAGCGCACAGAGGGCACAAGGCTCTGCTGCAGATAACAGTACGTATGAAAAGCCAGAGAGAGAGAGAGAGAGAGAGGGAGAGAGAGCAAAACGCACAGGGAGCGAGAGAAAGACAGGCGGCGCGTGAGAGAGGCACAAACGGACAATGGCAGCCGCGGATTTTTATATTTATAGCGCCCAGCAGGTGTCAGACGCTGCAGCCTCTCTGCTCCCACCGACACCCTGGGGCGTCACTGCGCTCGTGTGTGTGAGAGAGAGGACGGGGGGGGGGGGAACTGCCGAGTGGGATTAGGTACCTGAATCCAATCTTGAAGAGCAGTGGGCTCCAACGGCGTTAAAGTGTTTTCTGGAGAAATTCTCATGTTCCCCGCTAGCTGATTACTTCCAGATTTTAGTTCTGCTCCAGTGGAGATGAGCTGCAAACAGTTTAGTCAGTCGTGGTTAAGATGCAGTTTGACATGCCGGCCGCTCTGTGATGTGGTCTCTAATCACACCGGGAGATGGGGGAAAGACCACGGCTAAACACGATGTCCTCCCAAAGACAAAAACCCGAATAAATTTGTAAAAGAATGAGACATTACGTCACTGTGAACTATGAATATTGGAAAAAGACAACTCCATAGGAATATATTAACACGCATACAAGTACGCTCACACACACGTACACTTCCCCCACCCCCGGTTTGAGATTTATTTTCACAATTCCTCTTTAATTAATTCTGTAGACTAATTCATCCTGATGTCTTCTGAGCGGAAGATATTTAAAAATGCTACTTAACAATTAGAGGATTGCTCATTATTACGATTTTCACACTATGTCACAAAAGAATGATTGTTTTGTTGTTGTTTGACACAGAAGAAAACACTCACGCCTGTCTTTCGAGGAGCAAAGAACCAGAGGAATGAGGAACCAGTCAATAGAGGAATCCCATTCAGTGTGTTACAGCAGGGGAGTGCATGAGTTATGTTAACACACACAGCTGAAGCCTCTATTTGAACATAAAGCACAAACACTCACACACAGTTTACCTTGCAGTGCTGTATAAAGAGTACAGTGGTGGAGTTCTCTAAGTGGCCAATTTTGAGGCAAATGCCTTGCTCATGCTCAAACAATGTCTGTCTCTTCTGTCCTGAAATGTTGTGTATACAGTCTCTATCACGGCAAACACTTTCTGCCAATGAGAAATAACAGCATGATTGATTTTAAAATGTGAAGTATTTTAAACCTGCTTTAATAATGTTTTCCACGCCTGGCTTGACTTCACTGTATGTGTAAATTATCGGCTTAACTCTGGAAAAGACTATTTTCTATGTTTCTATACTGCACATTATAATATGGTGAAACATTACTTTTTGTTTTTTCAGTATGTTAAAATCTCTTCAGTAAGCACAGACATTGTTTTTAACATGCAGTACATTTTATGTACTGACAATAGGTCAATCAATTTGTGAAAAAGTGTGTTGTGGGTAGCGGAGGGTGGGGGAGGAGGGCATTAGGAACACATTCAGCGTGTGAATATTTAGCCAGTATATACAGAAATGTGAAAAATTAAAGGAAAAACCAACATAAAGTGTCTTGGGCCACCACGAGCCCCCAGAACAGCTTCAATGCACCTTGGCATGAATCCCATAGTCTCTGTAACTCTGCTGGGGGGATGGAACACCATTCTTCCAAAATATTTTCCCTCATTTGGTGTTTTGATTATGGTGGTGGAGAGCGCTGTCAAACACGTCAGTCCAAAATCTCCCATTGGTGTTCAATTGGGTTGAGATCAGGTGATTGTGAAGGCCACAACATACGATTTGAATCATTTTCATACTCATCAAACCATTCAGTGACCCCTTGTCCACTGTAGACGGGGGCATTGCCATCCTGGAAGAGACCACTCCCCTCAGGATAGAAATGTTATCATAGGGTAAAGTTAATCACTCGGAATAACTTTGTATTGATCTTCAGTGATTCTTCCCTCTAAGAGGACAAGTAGACCCACACCATGCCAGGAAAATGCCCCCTTACAACTTAACAGAGCCACCAAACCCCCTCACTGTAGGGGATAAGTATTCAGGCCAGTACTTTTCTCTTGGTGTATGCCACAAATCCACTTGCCCACTTGTTGAGAACATGGTGAAGGATGACTCATCTGACCACATTACTTCAAAAAGATTAGCATAACAATGCTGTCAAATAACAGATGAACACAGTTGAATACAATGTTTTTTTTATTTACTGTATGTCAAAATGTTCAAGAAAATTTTCACAGAATGAGCATCAGTAAGTATTTTGTAAATAATGTTGATCTGTTGTAGGTAGGTTCTTTTTCCATTCAAGCAGGCCAATATCAACCTACTGTACTATCCTCATAGATCATCTTCACATGGTACAGAATGGTCAGTATGACCATCTTTGTCAGACAAATATTTCACCGGTGAAAACGAATCTTGGTTTCATATTCAGAACATTACATTACAAACAATCAATACTAAAAATACATATGTAAAGTGAAAGTAAAGGAGAGTTGTGCACTCAAGGGCCAATCCTGTTCTGATTGGTGCTTGGAATTGTTTAGTTTCTGGCAAGCTATTGTTCAATTTCAAAATTCAATTCAACTTTATTGTACTAAATATAGTATTTCATTGTCCTAAGTACTTGTACTCTGTGCATTTATATTCATATTGACAAGTGATGCAAACAAAGATATAGTTAAAACAGTTAAATATAGCCAATTTCAGCATTAATGTGACTGAAAAAAAACTGTCATTCTTCTCCTTATGAGGCTCTGTGTGGTTCTTGGCCTTCCAAAAGTCTGTTCTGTGTTTTCTGCATTTAATCATTAACCTTGCCTGTTTTTTTCCTTTTCACAGTCTGCTTCATACACAACCACTTGTTCTAGCACAAGACTTCGAAGGCCCCCAGAGACACTACACAGAATGGAGAATTTGGTTAGCTCAGGGCTCTCGGGCAGCGGGCTTCTTAAACACAAAAGCAGGAAGGCCGTTCAGTGTGGGCAGCGATGTGCAGCTCAAGGAAATGAGTGCGTAACCAGAGGGTTATGGGATTAAATCCCAGGTCGGATGCCGCTATTGTACCCCTGAGCGACGCACTTAACCTGAACCACTGCAGTAATATCCAGTTGTATAAATGGATAGTTTGTAAAAATGTAAGCTATGCAATTTGCCCTGAATCAAGGAGTCAACCAAGTGCTAACTTGTAGCGCAGCAGCAACGTGTGGGGATACAAGGGCCTTGTCTATGTAAACAAATGTGCACACACACACACACACACACAGGCTACAGCACATTCTGTATATATTCCAGTTTAATGATGTATTGGTTTCAAGCATTTAGGCAACACAATCTGAAAACTGCTAATGTTTGTGCCTGTATTCAAACAGAAATGTGGATGTGGGTGTGGCTTAAACAAGAAGCTGAGTGCAAGTGAGATAAAATGTCAGTTTTATAGCCTAATGCATTTTTGCATTGAAATTGTTGTGCTTTCAAAGCACAAACTTTGTGATTTAAACTGCAAATTTCAGGTAATATTTTAGGGATTTACAATGCTAGATTCATGAAGAGGATTTTTTTTAATGCCATAAAATTAACTTAAGTAAATAGCAGCAATGTTAGCGACAGTTTACTAAAATAACATATGCTATTTCGAGCTCACTACCTCTCGTTGTCATAACATGAACGGCTCAGACAGACGGCCCGGGGAATGCTGCATCTTTGAAATGCAGGGTATTTCAAAATCTGTGTTTTACACTAATTCACTTGCATTTTGAGAAAAACTATTTTTTTATTACACTAGTAAGGGAAGTGGGAAGAAATAGTGGGATTAGCACGATGGAATAAGATACAAATAATGTTTTGCATTCTGATCAAAACAATTTTTTGCCACACGGGCTAATAATACTAAAAAAAAAAAAACAGAAGCTATATTTGTTTTAATTTATTCGTGTTGAGTGAGCTAGCTAGAATGTGACATCTCGTTTTTGACTTTTTATTCAGTTAAGAAATTAAGTCCATCCCTTGGAATCTTGCAATGCTACCAACGGCTGTTTAAATAAACAATGAACAACACACGTTGGATATTGATAGACGAGTGGCTCAAAGAAACAGGAGCCATTTGTTGTGGCTCAAGTCTGAATCATCACCCATTGTAATGTTTTTATTTTTTTTATCTCAGAATAGAATGCAGTGTATTTTTTCCATACATTTTGTTTCTTTTTTCTGTGTAAACATGCAAAACCCTGCGTTAACATGACAACTGGACACCAAGATGACGAAAAACGCATAATACCCAAGATATAATATGGGCACCATTAAAAAATCATTGTACAACGTATTTCTGATCCATAGTAGGCAATTTCCGAGATCAACAAGATCATTTCATTAAAACACCTTCACCCACCCTACTTGAAATTGATCTGTATTCACTTCAAGAAATGCATATGAATTACAATTATCCTTATCCAAAATTTTATGACCAAGGTTTACTGGCACAGCAGCCCATCAGAAACCAAACACAAATCCCTTTGAGAAGTACTTTTTCTGCTCACTTATTTGAAGGGCATCCAACAGCCTTACATTGTACAAAATAATCAGCGATCTCCTTCAAATTCAGCTCCTGAGCTCTGACGATCTTGACAGGAAGTAGCATATACCTAATCCATTCAGTCTCTTCTGCCCGATGCTGGTCCTCAGGTAGTTCTTGATTCATTTTCATAAAAAAAAAAAAGATTCATTAATTTAAATAGTGCTCTGCTGTTGTGACTGTGACAGGAAATGTAATAAACAACTGCAGTAGCCTACCAACCTCACTGAAAGTAGATTTTACTGGATGGTGTTGCACACTAAGCACCTTTGCAAGTTAGGAGACGTGCGTGTTGAGTGATCTCAGCTTTAAAACATGTCCTGATTGGCAGCAGTTGTTCAAGGGAAGGTTATTGATACAGACAGATGTTTTAACACGTTTGAGTTGCAGATTTGGTGATCAATCTGGCAACTTGGCTACCCTTCTCTCATATTTTGTTTTTTCTTTTTTCTTCTGAGATCCACTTTTTCTGTTTTTAAGGCATTTTGATACACTTAGATCTAGCTAGGACTCCTCATCCCTCTCTTCTTCAGCTAGCTAGCTGACCATAAAGTTTCAGCATAAAAACTAGCTAACAGTTACTGTATGAAAAATAGCCACTTGGCACTGGACAACAATCTTTGCATATCAGAAAGTAACACTGGTGCCAAAGAAATGACCACAAATAATTTAATTGAAAAGTTTAAACAATGTTTTCTGTAGATTAGGCATATAGGCATAGAATGGGCATTTGTAGGTTTTACATGATCACTGACTAGTGTACAAAGAATAGCATAAAAACCATGATCAAGATGAGTTTGCTTATTGAATGGTATATAAACCAGACGGCACTATGAAGACAAATATGTTTTTACAATGTTTAACGAGTGTCTAAAAGGCAGGGGCACATGCATGAAAGGACTTTTTTATGTAGGGCTAGCTCTGCACTAGAGTATCACGGGCCCCCCAAGGCTACAGGCCCCAGTGCAGCTACCCTGGCTTTACTGTGGCATGTATCTTTCCACCCTGTGCTGCAGGAATCTCATTTTTGGGATTCTCTTATGCTACATAAACCACTTTGAGGTTTTTCACGTCAATCAAGTTTTTTTTACTTGACTGTGGCTAATGACATTACAAAATGCAGTTCAACTGTAATTATTTAACTGTCAATTAAAAAAAAAATGCATGAAATATAAATCCTACTTAATTTTACCACACATTATTTCACTGGAGGTACTAACCTAAAAGTTGCACTTCAACATTGACCTATCAATAATAATAATGAACTACAATTATAATAATTTCTGGACAACAATTGTGTTAGCTCTAGCCACGCCAGAAATTGTAGTTGTACTGCACTGTCTAATTCATATCAACATCAGCTACAACATTTGATTTCCTGAGTCTCTTACTAACAGAAGACAATATTTGTCTATTGCTAGTTAGCAATTGCTGTCAGCAGATGAGGCAAGTGAGCAAGATATCTAGCTACTACTAGTTGTCTCACACATGTTCTCGCCCACAAATTATGTTTGTGCTGCAGTATATGTGGATGATTCAAGACAAAAGCTATGGACAGCAAAACACTATGGACCTTAGGGGTTATTTATTTATTTATTTTCATGGTGATATTAGTATCCAGAGGAGAGAGATGAGAAGGACATAATTTGCTATAAATTTTTTGGTTTGGATCTGCCATTATGCTGATTGAAAAGAGTCATTGCAAAAACACTCGTATTAGCCTATTATATTAATGCATCTCACTCGTCAACACACACACCGCATGTTTCACAGACACTGTGACAATATTGAGTCCAAACATTCGAGTTTTGAGACTTCTGAGAGTTCCCACAATAGAACGGGGCTGTCTCCTTCTCTTTCTGACTCCTGAATGGCTGCTCAGAGGCGGGCTGACGTGTGTGACAGCCTGGCGGGCTCCCGGGTAGCAGAGGACGGCTATCACAAAGCGTTCAAGGTGCCATCCTGTGGCAACATCAGTCGAAATGTCAAAGATTTTGAAGGCTTGGTTAAATATGACTAGATTCTTTTGCCTTAAACCCTCTGTGACATTTTTGGCTGTTAGAAAGGTCAGAAATCCCTTTAGTGAAATACTGCAAGTCTTTGCAAATAAACTCCAATGGCAGATAAATAATGCCCCTTCTGTATATGTTTTAGTCCTTAATACACACACTTGTCAGGGTTTTTTAACGGTTGTCATATGCACAAACTTTCCATGTGCTGTGTAGTACTAAGGGTGGTGATTCTGTCTCACAGCTGTAATTCTCTGTACAGCAGGGAGTACAGTGTCAGCACAATGCTTTACTGTAACTGCTGTTGTACATTGATATATTAAATAACTTGATCACTGTGTAGTTCACGTGTACAGATTATACCAAAAACCAACCTGTGTAAAAGAATAGGAGGAAACATGCAGGCCAGGCGGCCAATGTAGTATAATGGTTAGAGAACTGGGCTCATAACACAGAATGGGTGCAGCTTCAATTCCCAGGTACGGCAGTGCTTTAGTATCTTTGAGTAAGGTACTTAACATTAATGGCTTCAGCATGTGTCCAGCTGTATAAATGGATACTATGTACAAAGGCAAGCTGCTGTGGATATGCTGGACAGTGTATGCTAAATGCCTGAAATGGAAATGTAGAATGAATGACTAGTATAGAGGTTCTATCCTACCCAGGAGCCTTTGCTGTCTGTCCGTATTCAGTTGTTTAAAACTGCTAGCATTGCCAACCTTTTCTTCATTCTTTTGAGATGGATAAAATCTACAGTCAAACAATGTTTTGCATTTCTTCCTGCTCATTAGACCTGGGTTCTATTAGTACAGACCAATGATACATTTTCCATTATTTTTCATGCTGATGTAAAATGTATTTATATGATTTATTCATTTTTTATTATTATTGTTTCTGTGATTTTAAGCGAAAAATGGCATATACAATATTATATATAAATGCAGGTTGATTCACTTGGGAATCGTTTTATTGTTGCTTGATCCCATCACATGCTTCCATCCATTTTGTTGCTAGGACATCAATGCTGCTTCAGTCCAGTTTCTCTTTCTGAGAAGTGGTATTTCCTATGTTCAGAACACTTTATCGAATAACATATTATTAAGTGATTGATTGGTTGATTGGTTTTCCTACCATTCCGGGACATTACCCATTATTTGAAAACGCTCATCTGAAAGGTTTTACATGGGTGCTATAAATATAACTGCAATGGGCATATATTTAAATAGACTCAAACTATCCCAAGATCATTTTGTGCGGTATATCTTACATAAAATTTAGTACCTTAAAGACCACTGCAGTTAATATTGAGTTTCAATGTGCTTTTCCCCACGGCGCACAGGTACTGCCGCCGTGGGCTATGCATGGCAAATTGTGGTCACTCACTTACTCACTCACTCATTCACTCATTCACTCGCGGACGACCTTTGAGGGACGTTTTGTGGGACGCAGGCGCAGGTGGTGCCAGCTAAAATGTGTCTGCGGAAGTGAGTTGCGCCGTGGGTCTGGACGGTTACGTGCTTGTTTTGTTTGATTACTGATTTAGCATTTATGTTATCATTGTCAGATAAAACAGTCAATACAGACAGCACCAATATGCAAATTACTTTATGCCAGTTACACACGCACAAAAGATATTAATGATTATTTTCAAAAAAAGAATTTTCATCAAAAAAAGATTGAAGGATTCTAGTTTTCCTCTTTTTACTGCCATATTACACAGGTCCAAGAAATAATAAAATAAATCAATTAATAAAACCTTCCATGTCAAATTTCTAGATCTTTCTCTGCATCCGTGATTAACTCATCAGTTTGTTACTATAGTAACAATTTAGCTACACTAGGGTGCTGTCATTATAATTAACCTCTTTAGATTATCTCATCTCATTTAAGTTAGTCTAGGTAACCCATATAAAACCATTGAGGGAAAGGAAAATCTTTTCACCCTGCGGCTTTGTGTCAGCTCTGAGATCAATGGATACACTCTGAGTCTTTTCTTCTTTTCTGTGTCAAGCGTTTCTTCCACTCCATGTCATTTTTCAGAGCATTTCAAGAATGTTCAAAATGGCAGGTTTGTGGCTGGCAAGCTTGTGATGTAGAGGCCTTGTCTAAAAAATATTACAGTTTGTATGTTTTTGTCAGTTCCTTGAGTCTACAGTACGTCAACAAACCGAAGATTTTCCCACTCTGCGGGCTGGTGATTTACAATACTTGATTTGTATTTATTTTGCTGCCACCATATAAACATCTGGATTTATAAATGCTGTTTATCCTCTCTAAACTCTCAATTTTATTGATAACTTTATGAATTACTCCTTTATTTGTATTTATTATATATCTTAGATTACGATAAAGATTTTACTTAGTGCCTTTAAGCCATTTCACATCAAACAGCGCAAATCATGCCTCCATCCGCTGGATTAAAAAATATACACCCACCTTAAAGTCCCAACAGAAAAAATAGACCCACTTACACTCAGGCAGGAAATTCACATTAGCACTACCATTCATGTTACACCATTCAAATCTACTGTACACCTTGCACTCTTGTTTGCTGCATCCTTATTTGTGAACTGACAATACAGTTTTCTTTTAAGAGCATAAAACCCTTTGTATTTTTTACTGTTTTCATAGAGTCTCTGTCAGCCCCCTTGCCTCACAATTTATTATGCTAATGTGGTCCTTTTCTTGTGGCTCCCTTGAGATGCCATATTGAACAATATAACTAGCTAGCCACAGTGGGGGGGGGGGGGGGGGGGGAGGTATAGACACATTATTTAACTGCACAGTTTTAACCCTAAATGAGGAAAATAAAAGAAATCCATAAATACTTTTGATATTTTTGACAATATGTGTATGGGAGAGTCTCCTAATAAGATGCTTTTTACACAGTTGACTAAATATTGTTTAGCTTTACTGCAACAGCAACATATATTATTAAATGTGCATGATGGGGAGAAGGTGAGAATGGTTATGAAGGATTAGGAATCCTTATAACAGCAGGTGAACAGCATACATGGGATACAATTGCACACAAATAGGAAGTGTTGGTAGGTTAGGGATTACAAAAAAAATCTTGCAAAAACCATCCGGTTTTTGTGATGAACGAGTTTTGCACACCAGTCTTGCAGTACTTTTGTTATCATTTACATTTTATTGGATGTTAAGGTATGTACACTGGATTAGGCTGTCTGGCAAATTAATATACAGTATGATTATATATGACTACTGTAGCACATCACAGAAAGTTGGGAATCAAATCTGAACTCATTTGCATTATTAAAATGGTGGAATGTTCTTAGAAAGAAGAACAGAGATAGAGAATGTGTGAGAGAGAAATTAGGTCTGAGTGAAAGTATAAGACAGGGGTCCGGCTTAATGGGTTCCTCTCCCCTATACCCCCACCCCCCTGCAGGCACTACAGCAGAAAGCAGAGCCGGGAGTCTACCCTCCCCTCAGGTAACACAGTAGATTCATCTCTTTTCAGTCAGTCTGGGGAGTCACTCTGATTGAGCACTTCCTACATCAGTGACATCAGGCTCCTGTCAAGCCCTCACTATGTATCCATATCCTGTGGCTCAGAAAAGCTTTTGCAGCTCTTTCAGTGGAAGAGAGGTGATTGGCGGAGGGATATTTAAAAAGTACATTTTGAGTAAAAACATTTTTTTCCTTCAACATTTCAGTTTTCTGTCCATAACATAATAAAGCATTCCTTTTATGATTGTATTACACAGAGCAAGTCAGCATACTTATTAAACAAACACATTATTTTCAAAAAAGGTAAATGCTTATAATTAGCTTAGTCCTCATGTGCAGTAGGCAAATACTGTAGTATCTGTCAGCACTACTAATGGTTCTATGGTTTCCTACAATTAGCCAGTGTAATCATTGTTGGAGACACAGAGAGAAGGTTCTGGTCTTCTAGCATTGGGCACTCTCCATAATGCTGAAGTCATATTTTAAGTTTGACAGTCATGAAAAATCTAGATTATGGTTCATATTATAGATAGAAAGATCAATTAATTATATGCAACATGGAATTGCTTTCACATTAACTTTGCTCCTCTGTTTAATTATGATTTATGAATGCACATTTCTAGATTTTTATTTTTTTAATTGAGATTGCTTTTCATTGAGAAAGTTATCTTAAACCATTTCAATGCATTGAACATTAAGGTCTAAATTTAGCTGCTTGTAAATTCAGGTTGATTTATTTTAGCTTAAATCTGAATAGATGCTGTTTCAAAGCTCAAATGGCACCTTCCCTAGTTAGCTAAAATGATTCTCTAATTTGTCTGACAATTATCACACAACTAGACTTTTGGCTGAAATTGATGTAAATGGTTCAAAATGTGCAGATAAATTACATCAGTTTATTTTTCAACTTCTAAACTGAGCCCCTCTTCGTGAGACAAAGTCCCTCACGTTGACAGAATCAAATTCAGAACAGAGATACTGAGAAGAACTGTGAAATCTACAACAGCGGATTTCTAAATGCATCTTTCCGCTTGCAATTATTTTTTACCACAGCTGAATCACTTCAAACCTTTTTTCTTTTTAATTTTAAGACAATGCATGCATCAGATGTTCTGTGATACATTTTGTTAGTTGGACATGTTTTTTCTACCAAACCAAAGGGGAAAAAAAGTCTTTGCAGTCAGTAGTACTCATCGCCTTATAATGTCAAAGCCTATTTGAGCCAGGTAAGTGAGACTTTTCATAAAGGCATCACAGATTCCTCTCTGCACTGCCCACATAATTGGACACCGGGGGCAACATGTTCTTTGGCCAGCTGCCTTAGGCCTTACAACACCCAGGTGTACAATTATGAGAGTATAATGCTCAGCTCTGTGTTTTAATGTCTCATTATCACATGGAGGAAATACTTGACCAATAAAAAGTTCCTAGAAACGTCCAATATTAGTTATTGCTTTTTAATTATAAAATATTTACTGGTGATCCATTCCTATTTATATTTCAACAACACTAATGTGTATCTTTAACCATACGTAGTCTAAGTTATTGTATGCAGAAGTGACTTTCGGGAAGGGGATCTTGATTGTATTTCATGCTTTCCAAGCAACACAAATAATAACTTTTTTTTGTATTTAAGGTGGCATAGCATGTACGTGGTTGCAGTTCTCAAAGCGACAGACTTTTGGGTGTTATTTTGAAAATTGTGGCTGGCAGATCATCTTGTAGAAATATTGCCTCTTTATAAGCTTGGATTCACGTTTTATAATCTATCCCATTCCATAAAACATAGGCCTGGGGGATGAGGAGTGGGTGGGAAAGGGTGGGTTGTTGCAGTAGTCAAGAGTAAGAAGGTGGAGGTTGACTCAGATGGGTTTTTGAACTACTGACATTGAAGAGTGGTTACACAAAAAAAGGGGGAAAAGGCTGGGTTCACCTACAATGCTCCTTAAATCCTCTTTTTGGTCACCAACAACACCCGTCCCCCCATTTCTATTAAATTATACCCCAACCACTCGATCCATGCCCCCTTCCTCAACAGTATTTTCCAAAAAAGGGAAGGTTTATTCTAAATAATAAGACTAGTGGTGTCTAATTGGCAACAGATTTGATCCAGGAGGGAATCTGAAGGTCTCCTATTTTTTAGCATGGCCAATAAGAAAGATCCTTGGCACGCCACTGTACTCTGTCCCTTGCAAAACATAATGCTTTTTGTTTCCATTATAAGTACAGTAAAATTTAGGAAAATTACATTATTGCAGTTCAGGGCAATTACATCATTATCTCCACTCTGATACATCGTTTGTTGTTTATAGCGAAGCATACGTAGATAGAATCAATCAGTGGTGGAGATATAGGCAGTGCAGCTGCACTGGGGCTGGTGGTCTGGGAAGTACAGTGAGGTTTGGCCAGGTTTATTCAGAACACGTGAGTTCAACAACCAATAAGAATTTGGTATGCCTGCAGAGCCCAACTTAATGAAATAACATCGACACGACAACAGTTTGGAAATAAAGGATATATATATATATATATATGTGTGTGTGTGTGTGTGTGTGTGTGTAGCTGTCAAGATCGATTTCTCTTCATAATTGATCCTTTATCCATCTGGCTAGGATTCATAATTGACCGGCAAAGTATTGCATTCTCAATCTATTTTATATCTATTTCATCTTTTCAAAATGAATGCCCTGAATAAAACTCCGTTATTCAAAATGTGTTTAAAGGTGCTTAAGGCCACTTTGGGCAGTTTACACATAAAAAGATGGCTTGGCCTTACCTTAACTTTCATCTATAATGCATGCTATCCGGAGATCACAGCCCCCTACAGACTCTTAATGCTCTATTACATTGTTCCTCAGCCCTAGTTCTGGAAAGCCACAGGGTCTGCTGCTTTTTGTTATCTCCTTAAAATCAACAGCCAATTCAAACCCAAGGACGCCGGTGTAATGAGTTAATGGTGTAATCAACTGATTCAATGAAGTGCTGAGTAAGAAGTAAACTCAGCGCACCCTCCAGAGCTAGAGCCTAGTGTAAGAGCCCTGCTCTATAACATCAAGCCCACTAGTGGAAATTCAGCTCTCGAAACTGGAAATTTCCGGCTGCTTTGTACAATGGTTATTTCACCTTGTACTGTAGATATATATCTCATAAAAAACACGTTTTCAACGTACAAAAATGCCAAGTTACTCAAAAGTATTGATATCAAAATGACGCCAAGTTACGGTACTACAAACAATATAGGCTATCTTGCCTCACCGAAATGACATAAGATGTATTTCAAAGCAATGCTACCCAATATTTCCTCAATTCTTTCAAGTCACTTGGCCCTCACAAGCGTAACTTGGCGGGATGGCATACCTGCCATCCCAATTTACAGTGATTCATCCTCCCACTAAACTAAAACAATACTGTTAACCCTGAAGATATTACGCAGATATTACATTTAAAAATTATACAGTTCCAAATCCCAAGTGTCACTGGCCTCTGCATGTAAGCACATCATACCTACAGTGCAAGCAAAGTAGTGCCTGTATTGGCAGAAGCCTTCCTAAAATATAAATTTAAAATATTATTTTCCCATTGTTCAGAGACGCTACTTCTAAAACAGAAACTGTACTGTGCACATGATCTGAGTCACAAAGCTATCAAGGCCATTCACACCAATTATAAGATGTTGCTGTAATAGTTAGCTAGCTAGAAGTCTAATAATGTTCTAGCAGTGTCATAATGTTTATATCTTTTATGGGTCTTGATTCCCATTGTCTTAGTCTAATGATGATGTGGAAACAACTCTGATTAACAGAAAGGTTCTGTTCCATTGAACCTGCTTAATCAGAAGGTCTCAGTGTAATAGAAATTTTAAATATATGTGAATATGTGTGTGTGTGTTTGTGTGTGTGTGTGTGTGTGTGTGTGTGTGTGCTGTTTATTTGTTTGCTTAAATAATTATCATTCTGCTGAGACCTTTCAAGAGGAAAGCTACTGTAGCTTACAATGGGAAAAGGTTGTGGACCAGTAGAACAAGGAAACACAAATTTAATTATGGACACGTGTGAAGAATGAACATTAGTACTGGCACACCTTGGTATGCATAACTGTGGTTAGTATTAGTTTTAAAGCCACTCAAAAAATAAGCACATTTTAAAATTTTAAGTAAGTTGGAAAATGCAACCAAATAAACTACTTTCTAAATATTATCATAAATAGATAACAGAGAAAGTTGTTAGTGCAAAGGCTACTCCATATTGAATACTCAAAGGATCCACTGAGACATGTTACAATATTTAGCAAGCCAGCTGTCGTACTGTTATAAGCCCTTACTACACTTGATAATAATGGTGTTGGAGATTGGCTTGATGGAGGGATCTGTGGGAATTAAATGAAATTCTCATTAAAAGGTCTAATGATTAAAATATTGATTAATTAGCTAAACATTGATTTACAGTCACACTTTATCAAGTACATGGACTCTAATTACTGTGCCGTTATGCTGTAGATTGACCCACAGTACTCTCTTTGCCACTTGCACTGAAAAAAGAATATTTCCGCAACTTCCTTTTAGGTTTTTGACCTGTAAAATTTTAATAGGGAGTACAGTGGATGTCACGTATGGATTGGCAGTGGAGTCAAATTGTGTCCCTGAATCAGGTTAAGTAGCAGTATGAACAAAGAGCCAAAATGGCTCTCTGGGGATATCCAACAGCACTAAAGCTACTCAGTTTTTACTGCCTGGTGCTGCACGGGCAAAGAGCTGGCCAGTCAGGTTCTTCCCAACAATCATCTAACTTCATTGTCCAATAGTTTCATTTTAATTACATTTTTCAAAATAAATTAAAAGAATAATATTTGAAATACAACTGCATTGAATAAGGATCTACAGCATTCAGTCCTGTACTGCACAACAAACACTTATTTTTGCTGACTTTCCACGGTTAATAAAGGCACCAAACAAGAACTGAATCATGTTTTCCACTCCATAGATTCAGAAAATGGTGCTTAGTACACTAGTGAGTGCAGTCAGAAATCCCTGTCCGCTTGCTAACAGTGGAAACCCTGGAACGGTCCCTACCAGTGATGGTTTGATGGCAGTGAAGTCCGTTTCCTTTCACAGGGAGATCAGGCTGCCCAGGGGGGACATTGCAGGACCCTCATTTCCCCAGACTGAATCAGTTCAGCATCACCGGTGTTAAGTGTGTGTTTCTGAGAGGGGAGGGGGGTGCAAGGGGGGAATAGCTTCCTGCTCATGCCTGGTTGACAAGCATAGGCATTAGAGAATTATATATCACAACTAAAGCTATTGCAACTAAATTGTGAGTAATTCTTTTTTCGGAATATTGCTTTTAAATTATGGCAAGCATGACACGCTTTCACCGATAACAATTTATTTTGTATTTGCCACACTCTTTAGTCATCTTTGCAGTTTGTGAAAAGCAATACTATTTCTCAGGATAATGAAATGACACATACATGTGTGTTCAGCTTCCTTAGTGCCAGTATAAGGGAGCTTTCAGTCTCTGGTTTTGAGAACATGAGGACCAGAGTTGTGCCAATGTGTTGCAGTCCCTCGATGTATTGTTGACCAGCACAACCATGGTTGTGTGTGTGTGTGTGTGTGTGTGTGTGTGTTTGTGTTTGTGTGTCTGTGTGTGTCAGTATAAAAGTGAAAGACACAATGATCACATTACTTTTCCATACTATATGCCATTCAAAATATGAAAAAATACATTTTTGAATAGCAGGTGTAAGAGGAAGGCTTTAAGCCCTCTGTGTGTAAGACATTTACACACTTTTGTGTCATTTAAATCTCAGTGGGTAGCCATTCATTCATGTTTGGCCACTTTCCTCAATGCATTTTCAGTCTGTCCTGTCAAATACTATACTAATTTTTCCATAGTTATACCGTTTGCTTGGTAGAAGACCCTAGAGATAGCAGAACTATCTGTCTGTCACTGCACAGTGCAAATGTTATAGAAATAGGGACAAATTTAAAAAGATACAAACAGCCTCTGTGGTAGTATCAATCAAACAGGTCCAGACAGTTTCAGCCATCAGGGCCTTTCAGGATGCAGTTTAGCAACTGTGTACCAACTGTATATTCCAAAAGGAATATGTTGGCAAAACATAGGTGAGGTTTTTTAATGATACTTGATACAGTAAATAAAAAACAGAACCCTGACACAGAATCTGTTTGTAGTTATATTTGACTTCCAACAGAGTTATCGTGGGTAAAATGCAATGTAAAAAGTGATTCAAAAATAACAATATTTTGAAAATATATTAATTAAAATAGCTAGATAGATTGCAGCCCCTGTACATTTCGATTATTTTCTTTATTCCCTGAAATATCTAATATGTACCAAGATCTAACAATCCTTCCCTTTAGACTATTTCTGGCTCACTACTTTAATGTACTATGCATAATGTTAGCTTACATACAATATATTGTTATAATTATAAAACAATAAAAAAATGAAAAACATTGAAATTAATAATACAGCCCTCAAGTGTGGCTTTGCTGTGAACAGACATTATTGTACTCAAGCTTACTAACAAGGCTAACAAAAAAGTTTTTTCATGTATTAGGCCTTGAAGTGATACTGAGAATGAACAATACATGTCTTTATATGCTCCGGTATTCATATGGCTGGCTTTTGAAATTAAGAGTACGCACTACACAACAATGAAAATTCAATATTTCTTTTGATAATGCTTGTTATTGTGTGCAGCTCTCAGAATCCTCCATTGCCTGATGCTAAGAGACTAGACTCAGGTTGTCTTCAGCCTGGACTGCACTGTATGCAGACGGGAGAAGCTAAATGGGATTCTGATGAATGACTGAAATCACTAAAAGCAAAGGGAAGTATGTGTATTTGCTCTTATGTCTTGTTACATAGCTGCAAGGCTGAAAGGAGCACCATCATGGACATCATTCAGGAACACCGCCATAGTTTGGGCAGACCACTTACAAAACATCAATAAGCAACGCAGATGACCAGGAGTGTTTTTCAGTCAACAATATTTCAGTAACATAACATTTGTATTCGGTTCATCATATATGAACAGAATACAGTGCCCTCCAAAAGCATAAAAATGGTAGAGTGAAATTTGTTATTTCTGCTGTATACTTCAGACATTTGTATTTCAGATCAGAAGATGATTATGAGGCAAAAGTATAGAAAATCAACTTTTATTTAATGGTATTCACATGCATACTTGTTTTAACATTTTACAGAAATAGCTGCTTTTGTGTTGAGTACCCTCATTTTTAGCTGTGCAAAATTAAGGTAATGGATGACTGACAGGTGTTAACTGTTGCTCACTTGTTTCCTTTTGCATTAATTGTTCACATATAAAAGAGCAGTGAGTGTCTAGTCTTGGTTTTGGCATTTGTTTTCATCTGTGGAGACTGCATTTGTAGTCAGAGGCATACACCCTCATGAAGACCAAAGAACTAACTATGGCTGATAAACAACTAATCTGTAAGCCGAGAGAACAGAACAGTTCATTCAGATGGATAGCACAGAAACTGGTACTCAAGAACGGCAATTTGGAAAGTCTTGTAAATGAAAGAAACCACTGGTGGACTCAGAAATAAGCACCGTACAGGTCGGTCAAGGAAGACAACTGCAGTTGATGACAGAAGAATCTTAAAAGCTGTTACGAAAAACCTGAAACTATGTCAGTGACATCACCAGCAGTCTCCTGAGGGTAGGGATGAAAATTAAGATGATCACAAGCTACTGTACACAGAAGACATTGAGAGCAGAATTACTGCTACACTGCAAGATGCAAACGTCGCACCAGACAAAAAGAATCAAAAGGCCAGATTAGAATTTGCCAGTATACAGAGATGAGCCAGAGAGTTTTGGAACAAAGTTTTCTGAACAGATGCAACCACAGTAAACCTTTACCAAAGGGATGTAAATCTGAAAGTGTGGAGAAAATAAGGAACAGCACATGATCCAAAGCATACCACCTCACCTGTGAAATATGGAGGAGGTAGTGTCATTGCTTTGACATGCATGGCTGCTTCTGGAACAGGCTGACTTGTCTTTATTGATGATGTAATGGGGGATGACAGCAGTAGGTTGAATTTGGAAGTGCACAGACAAATTTTGGCTGGCTATGTACAAAAAAAAATTCCTCCAGTCTTATCGGCTGGTGCTTTATCCCGCAGCAATACAATGACCCCAAACACCCTGCCTATGCAACCAAAGCATTTATCAATGGGAAAAAGACTGGTTAAGACTGGCTAAGTCAGTCACCTTATTTAAATCCTATAAAACCTGCATTTTACTTGTCGAACAGGACACTGAAGACAGATGACTGAACCCAATGAAACAAATATCAATTGAAAGCAGCTGCAGTAAAGGTCTGGAACGGCAGTTCCATAGAAGATACCAAATGTTTGGTGATGTCAATGGAGCATTTGAGGGCTATTCAACCAAATATTATTTTATTGCTTTGATTTACTTTTAAGTTAATCCATTGACTTAACACAAAAACATATGTAAAATGGTACAACATATACACATGTAAATACGATGAAACAAAACATTATTGTCTATGTTTTTGTCTCGTATTCATCTTTTGATCTCTAATCAAAAAGTATGTAAGAACATAGAAATAATTTAAAACAAATTTCAGTCTACTGATCCCGTACTATTGGAGAGCACTGTATTTCTTCAAACAAATCCTGCAACAAATGTATTCAATTATGCGTAAGATATGTGAATGAACATATGTGTTTCACTTAGTAGCTTCAAACTTCAAAGAACAAGAGGACCTAGTGAATTAGGCCTCTCACATGATTTAAATCATGTTTCATGAGTCCATCTTCCATGTTATTTAAAAGCTATCTAAAATTGTTCTGCATTCTGGTGCATTCAATCTAATAGCCTTACATTCCGTGGTAAAATACACAAGCTCTACATTTTGAAGGCATCCTCTTTCCTTTATAAATAATGGATGAATAGATGAGATGCCAACTTCACTGATAACACAAGTGACCAATGCCTTTGTGCACTTTTTGGAAATGGCTTTTTTTTCTCTCATGGCCTAATTAGTGAATATTTCCTATTTTTCTGAATATTTATCCAAAATCCGGAAATGTTTTATCACTTAAAAAGCCATTTTGCTTTCTATGCTTAAGTGATCTGGAGGAGCTGGGAGCCCAATGCTGTAGGTTAACAAATATCCACTTCTCTCAAAGAATGCTGGGGGACCGTTAGGTATTGGTATCAAGATCTTTCCTTGTTATTCTTGCTTAATATATTTATAGAAACAATGACCTTCTCCTTACTGTCCATCAAACTGATAGCTGGTGAGTGGTAGCATAACATCTCACTACTTACAAGAATATAGATTTGAATTATGGTTGTTTGCATGCAGTGGTGCAGGTTGATGTGAAATGATAGGTGAAAGTTAATGGCTTTGATATACACAGCCACAATATTGACTTCATAAGAAAACTACAAAGCTAATGCTTGCTCCTAGTTGTTCACCTTACAGAGTTACAGTGCATTTAAAGGGTTTCTGTATATTCACAGTACATTAAAAAATGTAACAGTAACTTGTAGAATATGGCATAAAATGAGCACCAGTGTACAGAAGATAAAGGATTTAGCTATAGCAAAAATATTAAAACAAAATGTCTGCATAAAACTGTTATAGTAATATTTGTATTTATAGGCATAAATTCCATTGTGAACCGATCAAAGTTAACACAGATCCATAACAAAAGCAACATCAATCATCTAATGCACTAGTAGAGCTGGATAATTTCCACAAATCTTGGGAAAGCATGGAGAACCTGTTTTGAGGGATCAAAGATGCAGTTTGAACACGTAGGTTTCATGTCTGTGATGACAAATGGCTGGTGATTCTGATCTTCTGACAGATATAGCTATATGTAAAACATTATGAAAGAGAGTTGCATTGCTTTGGGAGAGGAGAAAATTTTTTTCTGTTGTGTGTTTTATGGGCCATTCACATATGAAAAAAACTGACACAATATAAACAAAATATAAATGCCTCGTACTGTGTACACATAACATCAAATACGTGGGATGTACAGTGCATACCCATTGCTTGTGTTTGATTAGGTGTGTGTGTAAGCTTCTTTAATTTAGGTGAGCTAAGATAGCCAATATTTCTTGTAATAGTTATAATTTCTTGTAACTTGGCCTGATTTTGATTTCAATACTTTTAATGGCAGCCCTAGATTTAGCAGGTTTGAATGAATGACTTATAGATTGTATGGCATTTTTGTTTTTTGAAAACATGTGTTTTCTTCATTTTGGTTTCATCATGTCTAAATTACAGCACTTTTTATATATAGTCCCCCATTTCAGGGCACCATGATGTTTGGGACAAATGGCTTTACATATGTTTCTGATTAGTCAGGTGCGTTCCATTGATTAATTGCTTCCTTAGCGCAGGTATAAGAGAGCTTTCTTGATTCTAGGTTTTTGATTGGAGTCTGGTATTGGTGTCTGCCAACATGAGGACCAGAACTATGCCAATGAAAGTCAAGAAAGAAATTATGAGGCTGAGAAACAGGAAAAATAAAAACTCAGAGACATAGGCCAAACCTTAGGCTTACCAAAATTAACTGTTTGGGACATCATGAAGAAGAAAGAGAGCACTGGTGAGCTCAGGAATCACAATGGGTAAGTCAAGGAAGGTAGGCTGAAGAAGACCTCTACAGTTGATGCCTGAGGAATTCTCACCATAATGAAGAAAAAACCCCCCAAACACCTTTAAACACTTTGTATAAAAAGTGAAGTAATTTCTACATAGTGAAACCAAAGTGTATAAATGTGTCCTTTAATACAAAATCAGCATTTTACAAATCTAAAATTGTAGAGTACTGAGCCAAATCAAGAAAAAAAAAAAGTATTTTCCCAAACATTATGGAACTCGCTGTGCAAAAAATATATGACTGGACTTATGGTACACCTTATATTTTTCTTCCATTCTACACCTACAACATTTCGCAGGCATGTACAATAAATCCCATAAGTATAATGAAACAGCATCAAAGCATCAGCATCAAACGGTGTGGTTATGAGCAAATTGCAATAAAATCTTGAATCAAGGCGAGAGGGAACAAAAATGCTGTCTTTTCACATTTCTTACAAGATATGAACTGCCTCACACCTTGCCGATTTTTCTGTATCAAAACCCACATCCATGTCGCCTTTGTTTGCACTCTTTATTTGCATTTCAAAGGGAGCCCATGGGAATGTGCTTTGCATATTCACATTTGATTAGCAACTTTAAATGAACATGTCAAAATCAGTAAAATGTTCATTTCCGACATTGAGGTGACAACAAGATTTATCTTATTAACGAAAGTGAGCTTGCTATAATCATGCCATTGCAGAAGATGATCTGAGACAATGCAATCAGACAATTATATACGGTATTTCTCATAAAATTTCTCAGAGGTGCGAGAGGAAGCTATTTCAACACTCTACCATTTCATTGTATAAAATAAGGGAGGGATTAAATATTTTACAAATACACCAACATATTACAATTTGCTGTAACAACCAGTTTCATCTGGTTTTAGTTATACTGGATTTGCACTTTTTGTAAAGAAATGCTACTGAAAATTAGCAGCTGTGTGTACTAATCAAATGTGTAGTGCTACAGAGTGCTTCAGTGTTTTGACAAATATTGAAATGCAAATCTGAAGTGACTGTCTCCAATTTCACGAAATCAACTCAAAAATAAGCCCAGTACCTAAATATTGCCCTCACCAAAAGGGTCCCTGTGTTTTCATTCCACCAATGCAACACATTCTAATTGGAAATAGCATTAAAAATCATCTTCCTAGTCCTAGGTGGTCTTTTTTGTGATGTATTTTTCACATTGACCCTCTCCGGAAAGCTGGCAGGGCTGCACTGCAAATCCGATCGGCCTGCCGCATCATTAATGTGAGCCGAACTCAAACACGCAGACGGGAGAAAAAAAAACACAGCTCCTAACATTCCGGTATGGCTACAACCTAATTGGAAAAGAAAGCGAATGCATCCCAGTAACTTTGCGCCGGAAACTTTGCACGGCTGAGAGGCGCGCGCGGGTGTGAAAATACGAGCTAACTATGTGATTATTAATTGGCTCCATTTTAATTTCTGTATTCCGCGCTGCATATTGCAGGCAGTCCTCCACGGGATCTGGCCACGCAGCGCCATGTCGAGGGGGTAGCGGTCTGGACGTCTCAGCCATTTAAAGAGCGGCTCGTCGCTCGCGCGCCGGAATACCAATGAGTGGGGTTAAAAAGGCTCTGCTCCTCTCGGAGCTCGTCTCTCCTTCTCCATCACTCCTCTGGAGGGTCCCCGTGGACTAATTTCCAAAACCACCTCTTAACGTGGGCTTGTGTCAATCACCAGAACAGACAGCTTCATCCCCTGGTATAAAATAGTCATACATTAAGAGTCAGGAACACCAGCCCCTTTCCGATAGCACTTCACATTGAAATACAAAAACATACCATTATGACGACTGCGTCTGAAATATCTTATTCCTTTTGTAGGCATACACATTACAATTACACAGAGTGAAATTAACATACACTTGTGAAAGTGGTCATTTGAATAGCTATGCCTCCTTGTCCTATGTTTTTGGATACCATACACACCCAACGCTGCAGAAAGTACAAATTTCCCTATGCCAGAAACATTTTTTTTTTTTTTTACATGCACGACCACCTTGTTAACTTTCATCTTTGCACATTTACTTGACAACTTCATTTGGTGGCTATGGCATTCTGAACAAAAACTTCAAAAGAATTCTCAGGGTAAAAAAAAAAGCATTGTGGGAATTGCTTCGGCCCTGAAAGGATTGCGTTGTAGTTTCATTTCAAACTTTTCTGCTTCTACAGTACAAAGCCTGGGGGGTTTGACTAGCAAAGGGAGAGTTGTGAATCCCCCATAATGCCTATAGATCATCTCATGAAACAATATAAATAAAGGTACAAAATCAGAACATATCACTGTATGTTGCTTTTAAGAAATAGAACTAATACAACAGAAAAAGAGTCTTTAAACTGTTTCAAGGATGAGCATTGAGAGAATACATCAAAACCATCAAATCGTCATGTTCTTGGATGATAAATTAATTAGATGTGTTAGTCTTGGATATGTTTTTATCTTTCTCAGTGCTGAGCAAAATATTTTAAAAATTCAGTTGAGACCTTTTGTACAAACTTTAAGCTTTTATGTCTTTACACATTTTAGTAACTAGTCTTAACAATGAACCGGTGAGAAACATAAGGGCAAAGCTTGTCAGTGTAAGTGTTATGAAAACACAAAGATATATAAATCTGTTAATAATTGAACAGACATTCGCTCGTAAATGAATTATGAAAAGAAGGCCTCAAGGACGAAAATTCTCAATTTTTTTACAGAATGAGTTTTTTTCCATGAACATCAAAATTAAATTAGTGTTTCAAATAAGACTGCCGCATCTCTGTGTTAACAATGATGGTCTTTTGTTCAGAATATTACACACAGATTTAAAGTGATAGTTCAACTCAAAATTAAACGTATTAAACCCTAATATTCCCTTCCTTGCAAAGTATATTCATTTGCCTCAAAACAGTTAGCTCTCCAAGTCTTTTGGTGGTAGATTTTAGGCTCTCAGTTTCTCAGCCAAGATCCAGAATAAATGGAAGTCAAATGAAGTCAGTGCAACTCTTTTCAATTTCTACTGAGGCTTTACCTGAGCAGTGAACCATACTGGCAATGATATAACCTGTTAAACCTGTTTCATTAGAAATGTGTGACCTATGTAATATTACTGTCTACCAGTACATAAGCAATGTCACCAACATTTGGATATAGCAGAAGATTGCAATAGAACTAATAATTTTATGCAAGTTGTTTGGTAGAATTCATTTCAGCAGGTACATAAAAAGTAAACCAAATCACTTGAGCACACAATTCATGGTGTTGAAGTATTATCTCTTTTAGTATACATCTATAATGTTGCATCCACTGAGATACATCCAGGCCAAGTCTCAATCTGACCAAAATACACTCTGCCCGTTAATCTGGATCACGACTTCAAAACTTAAAGTCACTTGTCATAAGTTTCTCATGCCACAGGCCAAATGGAGAGGGTTTTATTTCATTGGCTGGGGCTGGTGGTCTTCTGAAGCCTTTTGTATGTCAGCACTATGCGTAATTATTGATTACAATACAATAATGCTGAGTTTGTTCAGGCCCCAGAGTTCTCTTAATCCATCAGCAGATTCGGACTTAGAGCCACAACAAACATGTGGCCAAGATGGTAAATTCTCTGAATCCTAATTGAATGAGATGGACACTGGACCCTTCATAGGTGTAGCTCTTGCTCAACATGTAAAAACAAAATCATGGCTCAAATGGAAGATGATTTGAATGCAGGTTTGAAATAGAATATGGTATGAGATGCAGTGGGCCTTGTCCAGATGTCATATAAAGTTTTATGTTTTCAGACATGAAATATCCACTTTGTAGGTTTTATGGGTGATGCTGCTCTCTTCCTCGTAATTGGAAATGGGTCTCCTTTTCTTCAGCTTGTTAATAAGCCTACAGACTGTATATCAACAATTCACTGCATAGTTGTAGGAGCAACTTCAAGCACCAAGATAAATATGCAATTTCAATATATAGTTTTTAAGTACTGTTATGAACTACTTAGATGCACAAACGCATTGTTTTATTTTGGCCCACTTGGTTAGTGAAATTACATAGCTGAGAGCATCCCCATCCCAGATGTATTTGTCATGATGCCAGAAGGATGATGGTGGTCAGTTCCAAATGTCTTTTGAGCTGGACATTGGTGGCTGTTGGGCAAAATGGTTGCTCCCTTCTGCATAATCATTATTGCTTGCTGTTGGGCTGCAGAGTCTAGTTAGGATGGTGTCCATGAAGATTGGAGGTGTTTTTAGCCCCACTTCCTTTTTTAAAGGACAGTCTGCCCTCCATCGGTATTTTTTTTTTGCTTCATTCATACAGATAAAAAGCAGAGAGGGTAGCAGATAGAGAAGGGACCACAACTGAGAAAGTGATTTGGTAGGGATCGGCCCCCTGCCTGTGCAGGGAAATCGTACATGTCTCGAGAGTCAGCTGCCCTAGGGACCTCACCACATGCCTCGCCAGCCCCCCCCCCCCCCCCCATTTTCTGAAATGTATATTTTCTAGGGGTTTACGGTATTTTACATTTTCACTCACTCACTGGGAAGCATGTACTTGAAGCTTGAATAAAAGAAACAGAAAACAACACTGACTCACACTTAGTCATAAATATACCAAGGTTATTTGTGCACCTATTAGAGAATTTGGGATAAGGAAAATAACGTGCTTGGTCATAACAATATGTTCTGCTTTTGTACCTGGAAAGGGTTCAACACATGAGTTGGACCACCCCCTTCAATGTAATCAGACCAAAAGAGATCCCAAAGGCATTTATTAACTTTTTTTATTCACCTCGGTAAGTACGGTAAGTACAGTCATGGGAAGGTTTCCTCACTTTTGCCAGTCACTGGCCATTTTACCCACTGTTCCTGGGTACTTCACTAGAAACCTCCTGGTGTTTCTGTGTGGTTTCCTGAGATTTGTGATGATTCACTGCATTCTTTTTGAGGCTACTCAGTCAGAAGAGAAGACAGATGTATTTTTTCTTCCTGCAAGCTGGGGAAGATGGAGGATTTTCGATTATAAACTGGCCAATCGTTTCAGGCAGGATTAGCAGGTAGTGTCCTCACACAAGAAAAAGGGAAGCAGACTTTTTCTTTTGCTCATCCTCAGTTATTGGACTGTTTGTCTTTATTTGGAATGTCACTGAAGTGTCATGTGATGAAGACTAAGTGTTGGAAACTCCTTTCATTAACCAAGGAAACAAGTATGTTTGCTATAATATCCAGGTGTGATGTGGGAGCTTGCCATAATTTTAGGTTAAATACCATAGAATACCCTTTCCATGCTTTAAATGGTAAAAGAAACTAAAGCATTCATATATTCATGACTAATTGTGGCCCAAGATAAATTGTATTGTGGACAGTACAGCAGCAGAATTTTTTTTTTTTTTAATCAAGCATTCATAGATATGACAAGATTGTTACAAACAAAATGAAGAACAGCTCTTTCAGAAGAATAGTGCATGGATATTTTTAAAGAAGGGCTGAAGTCTTGCAAGGTTTCTTGCTTCACTGTGAAGATGATTTCTCTACAGAGAAGAAGAGAGCTGGGCAGAATCCTACATGAATCTTATTGATATATGAAGTTACATAGCTAGATACTGCCAATAAAATTCACATTAGCATTCAGTAGTTTCACTTTCTAATATCAAAATACTCGTAAATAGACAAAGAAATGAGTCCTCTTACCAATTCTTTCTATCAAGCAAGCTCAACATTCCAATAGCTGCGCCTTTTTTCATAAGATTTGACATTTGTGCTGTAGAAACATCTTTGGTTTAACCCTTATTACAATCCATTGTTCAAGGAATTATGCTCTTCAAATGATACCAAAGTATGATCCAAAATATCTATTTGGCTATACATTTTAGCTTTCCCACACATGAGTCACAAGCGAGAGAGTTGTAGTCTCTGTCAAAATGAGATGCCAAACCTCTGTGGTATGCCCAAAAATATTTATCTCTTAAAATGCTTAACAACAAATAACTTGGAAATATCTGGCCTGTGTCATCAGTCTATTGCGAATGAATGTCTCAAGTGCACTTATAGTTCTACTGAATATAACGTACACTTAAAATGTACTTTTTAAAGGTACATTTCTAAATATATGACATTAAGTTATACTAGAGTGTACTTAAAGTTGTACTTCAGTGCACTAAAAAATAAATATTAAAACCACTTATAGAGGTATTTTAGTATACTTATAAAAAGTATACTTTGCTTTAAGTTGTACTTTAGAGTACATCATGTAAGTATACTTCTATACTTCTAATCATATACACTTATAGTGGTATTTTTTGTGTACTTATAAAACGTATACTTTATTTCCATCCCTTGATAGTATTCTACTAGTATAATTTCAGAAAATATGCTTTAACTTCACTTACCTGAAAGGGTATTGTAGAATATATATGAAAATTTGAATCCTGGTAAATTATACTAATAGTATATTTACTGAAAGTACACTTCAATTTCATTAATTTCAAGTGTTCTTTAGTATCCTTTTTGAAAGCATACTTTTAATATGATTTTATTTAATCATATTTAAAGTATACTTTCAAAAATTACTTACACTTACTTTAATATCCTAGTATGAAATTAAAGTATACTGCATAAAAATAGACTTTGAAAGCCCTATACACTGTAGTGGACACCATTCATGAAAGGGTTAAACTTCAGTGAACACCATTCAAGTTATCTTCCACTGCAGGAAAACTGTTTGCATATGGTAAACAAAGGTCTTCACTATCTCAAATGAGCACATATGGGAGCATACTGTAATTGACGTGCAGTAAAGGCACTGAGGCTAATATATGTAGCGTTCATCCCATTGAGGGCTTTGTATCATGTAAATTCCGGCACCTCCACTCTCTGACATTCCCTCAAAGCCTTCTTTTCCCTTCTGCCTTTCTTAACACAAACTGCGGCGGACCCAACCCACATACTGTGTTTTCGTTTTCATTTTACAATTGCCGATGACATGCGACACGAGGAGTGATGAGAAAACTGCAGGGTGGCTTCCAGCAGATTGATTCTGCCATCACCTCGCTCTTTTCGAGTTAGTCTTTTTATTGACTACAAAGGTATTGGCGATGCAGAGAGAGAGAGAGAGAGAGAGAGAGATCCGGCCTGCCCTGCTTAATCCTGGGGGCATTGGCGAAAGGTGATCACTTTTTCTGAGGACTCAGAAGGCCTACAAGGAAATCAGAGAGGCATATGAGCTGCTAAGCTGATTTAAACACATGAGGGATGGCCAGGGTTGAGACCCTGCACTGCAAGAGGCGAGGGGGGGGGGAATGAGACCATTCCGCGGAATGATATTCGGAAGCTTTAGTAGCAGGTGGCCGGCTACAGTTGATCAGGCTGTGAACTTGCCAACCGGCATCTAAAGGGGTTGGGGGGTTGGGGGGTTTTGAGGGTATGAGGGAGCAGGCCAACAGGTTCTGTACTCTAGAAGAACACAGTTTCACGGTTATCAATTTTAAACATGTCCGTATTTCAGTGGGTTCGAGAACATGTCATGTAAAACACTGAACATCTGTCCGTATTCCAATAACAATGGTTCACCCATTTTGTTTCTTTAAAGTCAGATGTTCTTGAAATCTAATTTTTGCCTTTAATACCGAAAGTATGTTGCCCATTTCATGGTGCTGCGATAACAGGTATGCCTATGAAAAAAAAATAAGATAAGGAAACTCAATAAGCTCTTGCTATGAAGCTTATATTCTACTTCAAGGCAGATCAAGTCAATTTTTCTTAAATATAAAGCGGGAATGTACATCCGGCTGTAATTCCCTTATCAGCCCAGAAATTTATTTTTGTAAAAATATTTTTAATCTTCACAAACAAAAGAACAGAGCGGTAAAAACTGTTGAAGGTCGTGTGTCTTGTTAAATGCGCACACCTCTATTTTCTGCCTGTTAAATGCTGTGATAGGCAGCAGCTTTGTAAAGATAAGCAGAGTTCCTTTTCCACCTCCTTAAATACGACATGCATTTATTATGCGAATAATGCTCACATTATTTACCATAATCTCCCCACACTCCATTGGCCACCTCAGTGCCCGGTGTCACCGAAGACACTATCGCCAACGCTTTAAGTGAAAGCGCATAAAGTTTATAGACTGAAGTGAAGAATGCACAATTCAAATCCACTGGAGGTGTATTTACATTTCAAATGTCTTTTATCCGAAACCCACATTTTCTCATGTTGCCCAGGCTGTTGTAGAGCTTAAATGGTAATCTCTTAACCACTTCTAAGCATGAGTTAATTCAATGTCTAAGACATTTAAGATTCTAAAAAGCCGGTCCTGCAAATCGTAATGGAGTGAAATAACATTGAAGAAAGGATGAATGTAATGTACAGTAGTAATTTAATGCAATAGGAATATGCACTCACAGTTTTTCTATTTCATCAGTTTCCCTTCAGGCAAAACTTCACTGAATACTGTACATATAAGGATGCAAAGTATAGCATATAAACACTGATTCACTGTGTACACAACGCGAGTGTGAGTGCAACACTGAACCCAAAATAGCAATGGATTCCAAATATCGTGAAGGTGTGAAGCAGTCTGCCTGGAAACACAATAAGCGAAATCATTCCGATTTCGTGTAAAAGCTGAATGAGTATTATTGAGGTTAATGACCCGTACAGAGTTTTAAACCATGGTACTGGCTGAGTTAATATCTTCTGAAATCAAACTTATTGTCTACTGTATGTTATTTAAGATTTAAAGATGCACAACCCCCACCCAAAATAGCCTGGTCAGCTCAAAGAGAGAGAGACTCACTGGATATGGTTTTTTGTTTGTTTTTGTGGAATGTTGTTTTTTTTTTTCAACATTGGTGTCATGTTCCGGTGTTCCTGTCTGCGTTTTCCCTGTTGGGCCGCCAGATGGCGGCACTTCTGTTTTGTGTCCTGTTCCCCCCCTGTTAATTGTATTATTGGTTTGTCTCGTTATCCCATCATTGTTCCCACCTGTGTCTTATCCCCTCCTTCTGGTTTGATTGTTTTTTGAGTTCACCTGTGTCTTGTTACCCCTGTCTATTTAAGTTTCCCCCTCCCTTGACTCAGGTGCTGGTTCCTTGTGGTTATGTCAGATTGTTGTGCTCTGCCTTTCCGTGTTCTGCCCTGTCCATGTTCTGCCCTGCCCGTGTTTGTGAGTTCGACTTGTTTTCTGTTCATGTGTTCCTGCTCTTGGCTTTCTAGTGTTTTTTTGGAGTTTCTGCATTTCCTTTGTTCCTGTGTTTGTTCCCAACTTGCGTATGTTTTAGACCCTTTGTACCTGCCTGTGTTTGTGACCTGTTTGTGTTTGTTCCACTTGTACTCTGTCCTGCCTGTGTTTTTGAGTTCCTGTTGTTTCATTAGATATTGTTTGTGTTTGTTCCCGACATCGGTTTGTTTTCACCATATCTACCTGCCTGTGTTTTGTTTTACCTTTCCTTGTGCTCTGCCTTCCCGTGTTCTGCCCTGTCCGTGTTCTGCCCTGCCCTGCCCGTGTTTGTGAGTTCGACTTGTTTTCTGTTTTATTTCGATATTTTTTGAGTTTGTTTTGGCCTTCGTGCCCTTGTCTGTTCCCTGGTTGTTTGCACTTTTTGTTAGTAAAATCTTTGTTAATTTTCCCTTTTGAGTTCGTGTTTTTTTCCCCTCTGCGTTTGGGTCCCCTCTACCCGTACCCTGACAATTGGTTTGGTTGACCTTGTGGAATAACATTAAATGGCTGAAAATAGAATAACTGGGGACTTTTAAGAAAAATGATGAAGTCACAATCCTGCCAAAAGAAAAAAGTTTAATCGTTTTATAACAGTTTTACTGGCTAATTTCAAAACAGATTATTGGCAGACCTTAAAAACTCTATATAGAAAACTAGCAGCTAAGGGTTGAGATGCAAGAATCAATATGAAACAAAAAGAAAATATGAACCTCATTGTGACAAGCTCTATACGTAGTTGGGTAGATAGTGGCCCAAGAAGTTCTTCAAATGGACGCCCACCATTAACCCTTAACTCATTATGTTCAGAGAAAACATTTTGTGCCTTTAAATATTGTACTGTAAAAAATTTAAATAAAATTGGTCAGTCTGTCTTATGTCACATACACTCATTAGAATACAGTACACCTGCCACAGTCAGAAAGAAATAGATTTACTTTATGATTTGTGGTTCAGGATCTATTAACATAACTAGTGAACACAGCTTTGGAAATTCACTTTTGCATCATATGAAAGAATTTCTCTGTATACGTGTCGAGTAATTTAAATGATCATAGTAAAGTGGAATCATCTCTCATTTTGTCAAAACAATGAAATAATCATAAAGCTAAACATTTGGCCGTGAAAGGACTAATCGCCTTGGTGACACCCAAATCTTTGAACAGCAAATAGAATAGTGGCTAGATGGAAATGTCATTTGGTGCATGTTCATCAGTGTTCATCAAGAATGTTTTAATACTGTGCACAATATATTATCCAAAAGCCCTTGTTGAAAACACTAACAATGAATACTGTATGTCTGAGAAAATCAAACAGACCTGGAGCCACAATTTAAACTAAATATACAGTAGATTCAAATTACCTTATTTCCAGCTTACACTCTATGGTAGCTGTTCTCCCCTTCACTTCAAGGCCGCATTGATCAATGTTTCTGTTGTGCATTTTAAAAAAGCCCACAAAATCTAACAGAGACTCCTTGCCCTTTTTCTAAGGATTTAAGTTCATTTATTTTCCTTCAGGCCAATGTGAAAATTAAAATGCTCGTACTTCAGTATTTTAGAAACTTGTTGCATTTTAAGTGAAGCAATAATGGAATTAAAATCCGATCATACGTATCTGGCATTTTACAGAATATTTATTTGTGCAAACACTTTGACACTTTGTGTCCTACAGCAAGCCAAAAAAGCAGAACAGCTTACTGCAAGGTGCTTACAGCAAGGTGCACTGCAGCAGGTCTACAGTTGGTCCACGTCATGTTCACATGGTGGTGTAGACCACCTCATCCACCGCCATGACTTTGAGTTGGTTTCTCTGACAGATGCAGCATGCATGGCTTCACTCTACAGCCACAGTGCATGCGGTGTAGATGAGCCCTGAAAGACCATGTAAAAACCCAGGGAAATTAAAAATGAAAACAGACACTACCATAACCATAAACACAGAAGACGCTTGCTGCGCTGCTCCTAGGTGCCGTTCATGGACTGCTTCACCATGCATGCGATGTAGCTGTGCGGTTAGACTAAATGCATCAGCCACATGCTGATGCAGTCCACTTAACAGAAACATAAAATGAATGCATCTCATTTTGACCTCAGTTGTTTCTTGAAAACAAATACTACGCTCCCAGACTTTCAACTCATTCTTATTTTTGACCAAGCACGTCGCTGCTGCCAACTGAACTTCTGAAACATAAACGATTCCCCTCAAGCCATTTTGTGACTTGGCAGCAATCGTGTAGCGGTTGTAATCTGTGATAAACTTGTATGTAGTGTTGGACAATCCTTTTTTTGAAGCAGTCAAACCAAGCTTACCATTGCCATTTGCCTTGTTTTCTGTCTGTGAGAACTTTGAGACAGTAGGCTAGGGGGATGCTCAGGGGCCCAGTGGCCTTACTTTGGTCGTATGATTCAAGCAGGCATTGTTTTTCTTCAGCAGAAATAATTTAACTGCCAGTTGTTTCAATGAATTTGGTTTACCTAAATATTTTACATGATCCCAAATAATTTTGGTGGGCTATACAATAAGACACACAGATTATATCAATGCATTTTATTAGCAAATGTTATACTGAAGAACAAATAATAATCAATAAACAAAAGTCCATCCATCCATCATATATACTCGCTTATCCTGGGCAGGGTCACAGGGGGTGCTGGAACCTATCCCAGCGTGCATTGGGCAAGAGGCAGGATTACACGCTGGACAGGTTGCCAATCTATCGCAGGGCACACACATAATTCACTCACACACTCATACCTATGGGAAATTTAGAGTCTTCAATTAGCCTACCTGCTTGTCTTTGGACAGTGGGAGGAAACCAGAGTACCTGGTGGAAACCCACGTGGACACGGGGAGAACATGCAAACTCCACACAGAAAGATCCAAGCTGAGATTTGAACCCATGACTTTAACTGAGTTACCAAAGAAAAGAATCAGGGATAATTTTCCAGTTTTCCCATGTTATCTAAAGATTCTAAATGACGATTAACATGTTGCTGCACAATTTGATTGCACTAAACAATAATGTGTTTGATAACTTACTGTTTGGGTGGAATGTGATGCTGTGAGACTGAATGCACCGATTCTGAATAGCTCCGTCCGCACCCTTTTCCTTTTGCTCAAAGAGCAGGTCTATGAACTGTCTCGGAATCTGAGACAAATGCTGATGTACCTTGACTGGTATAGCGCGTTCCCAAGTCCCTTGGAGTGACTTTAAAATTAATGAAGGGAGAACTCTGACTTTTAGTCGATGTAAAAATTTTATTAATGTTTCTATTCAGTAATCCGCGTGGTGCTGAATTATTATGAGAGGAGTCTCATCCTTTGAATTTTGAGTCCTTTTCAGGTAATTCTTTCAAAGTCAACAATGAACTATATGAGTGGTCTACTGAATTATTGCTTCAGCATTGTCAATTAGCTTTTTTAAAAATCTGTGCAGTTGATTCAGATCCAGCATGGCACATATTATAAAAATCATCCGTCCACCTATACATATACATAGTCATTTATGTGTTTGTACAGATAGGAACAGGATCAAATAAAGCCATATAGTTCCTAAAATAAAAAATAAAAAATCAAGATGCCACATGATGAAATCCTTTGGGCATTATGGCTGTTACAGGTTAGCAGTGATGAAGACGGGCATTCCAAAGTTTAAGGTGTGGTCAGTCTTGGCCAAGGAAAAACCTACAACTTAAAGCTACATTACTCAGTGGTCATACTTTTATATATTTACTCAGGATGTGCTTTCCAGTGGTGCATAATATCTGTTTTATCTGAGTTATTAATATATGAGTTTTATTGCCATTGTCCTATTTTATGTTTTAATGTGAAAGCAATAAATGTTTATCACAGTTGCTATGCCAAACATATTTATTGTAGCTTACATTACATTACATAACATAAGCATTTAGCAGATACCTCATCCAGAGCAGATTAGTATTATCCATTTTTACATATAAAAATTGATATTTTACTGAAGTAATTTTAATGAAGCAATTCATGTTACCTAGGGTTACATTTGATTGCTTAATATGAAATAAATGTGTGACTATAATGTGAATATACTGTTCTTTTAAAGTGAAAATTTACCTTTCTTTTGTTGTATTTTTACCTGGCTACCTGCTTGCAAAGAACAAAAAAATTCTATAAATTTCTTGTTTCCTCTCTTTCAAATATTGTAATAAAAATATAAATGTAAAAATTATGCATATTCGAAAATGCAGGTGTTCTATGGTTATGTATACTGGAAATGCCTGCACTGGATAAAGAAATGTACATCACTGTAACGAGCCAAATGTCTTCACCAATTTCTCCTGTGGCTCACCTAACTATTGAAAACTGCAGTTGTTCATTTACATTCACTCATACTGTACATTGCCATTATGGATAACGTGTGTTATCCATTATTATTAATTTAAAATACTAAACTCTAGAAAATTACAATTTCAAACTAGATCTATTTGAATGCATGATTACACAATACACATCAAGTAAATTAATCTTGAAAAGTAGATGTTAATGTTCAAAGTACAATGCTAATGTTCCAGCCCACCCTTGCTCTTTTCATTTTTTTGTAATAACATCCTTTTCCTCGTAAGATACACGTTTCCTCATGTGTTCCTTAGGCAGCTTCTTAAACTCATTCTGAAAAGAAAAACAGTCAAGGTTGCGCAACTATAATGGTGAAATGTCATTAAGGTTCCTGCTTTACTTCTGAATGCTGAGGTTCCTATTTTTTCAGTAATGCTGAAACACTGTGAAATAATGAAGAATCCATAAACAAATCAACAAAATGAAAACCAGCTCAAGTGCCACAAATCGATTTCCTTGCTATGTGTATGGAATGCTGTTGACAAATGAAGTGTGAGGATGTACTCGGGCAGCTAATGGCTATCTGTCAATAATGCTGAAATTCAACCCTTGTCTGGAGTGGTGGTTCACACCTCACAGGAGTGGCCAGTTCAGCATAGATGATATAAATGTTTCCACCAAGTAAAAAGGCTCTTCAGTAATTAAAAATGGAGTCCTTTAGCACAAATGCTGCACCACTGAAACAAGAGGCAGTTGTTCAGACCCACATCTGGAACAGAACTGAAAGACCATGCAGCTGTGCACCTGGCTCCGGCCCTCACAGTTCCGGCCCGGGGCCACTAGAGGCCACCATGTCCCTGTGTTTCTGTGCTTATTTAGTTAATTGGTTTAATAGTGTATTGTAATAGTGTTTATCGTCATTCTCACATGTTTTGTTGGGATCTGCTCATTGTGTTCACAGGTGCCTCTTTGTATTGAAGTTCCTTGTGTTTGTTGGTTCTGTGCTTGATTCTAGTTTTTTTTTTGTTTTTGCCTCTCTAGTTGTTGCTAGATTCTTGCGTTTTCAAGTTCCCTAGTTCGTATTTAGTGATCATGTTTTGAACATCTTTGTTGTTTTTGCTTTGTGTTTGTTAAAGCCTTTGTTATTATCTAAATCCTTCCACCTGTGCTTTTCTGCCCTTGCTTCCTTAACCTTCCCATCATGTCCATAGACTCAAGTCAAATCATGGAACCAGCAGCGATTTCCCAACTTTGCAATACCCCGGCTAATCAAGGCTCCACCACTGGGCACCACGAAGGGCTCCAAACCATGTCTGTCAGTCTGTCGAATCTTACCTCTGCTGTCCAGGATTTTCCTTCACTGGCAGCTTCTGGAAAGGGCTTCTCCACTTTTGATGTCTCCAATTCTGCATCTGGTAGCAGAGAGAATCATTCTCCTCATTTTGAGCCACATTTTCCCCCACCAGAAAGATATGATGGCCATACTGGCTGACACCAACAGGTTCTTTTGTTTAGTTTTTTTTTTTTTTTTTTGCTCAATGCAACCCTCCAGTTTTCCAATCAATGAGGAAAACTTTCAGCTTTCAGGCGAGGCCCTCACCCGGGTGACTGTGATCTGGGAACCACAATCCGCTGTGTGCTCGGACATTTGCCACAGAGATGAGTAAGACTTCCCAGCCTGGTACCAGGCAGGAGGCAACCATAGGCTAGTAGCTTTGAAACTGGGTTCACACAGTATTTTGGACTTTTCCATTGAATTTTGTACTCTTGCTGTAAAGTAGGGGTAGAACAAAGGATTAATGCCTGCACCCATGCGCCTTCTCGTACTGTCTTACCGTGGCTGAACTACTACATCGGCAATCAGGAATGGCTAGCTGTCAATGTAGCCCTGGAGGAGTTCTGTCACTGGTTGGAGGGACTGGAACAACCTTCCCTAGTCTACACAGATCACAAGAACAATGCCTACATTCAGGAGGTCAAGAGACTCAGTCCTCACCAGGCCAGGTGGGCATTATTCGTTAAACGTTTCAAGTTCACTATCTCCTACTGTCTAGGTTCTAAGAATGGAAAACGTGACACATTGTCCTGAGTCTTCTCCACTGGTAAGGAGAAGGATCTGGAACCCATTGTCACAAGTTCCTTCATTCTTGCTGCTGTCACCTGGGGCATTGAGACAGCATTAGGAGAAGGGCAAAAGAAGGAGCCTGGGTGGTCCTTATAACCGGTTATTTGTTCCAACATCTACTCATTCTGAGGTTCTTCAGTGGGCACAATTGTCTCAACTTAGAGGTAACCCAGGTTCTAGGTGCACTCTAGAGTGTGTCAAAATGCAATTCTGGTGGACATCCATGGAGGTGGGTACTCGGGACTTTGTTGTTGCTTGTACTACCTATAACACAAACAAGTTGTTCACTCAACCACCAGCTGGTCTTCTCCAGCCACTGCCCATCCCCTCCCACCCATAGTCCCACATCCGTTTGTTTTCCCGGTTACCTCTGTCTAATATGTAACTGCTGCATTCCATGAGGGTTCACCCTGCCTTCCACATGTCCAGGCTCAGGCCTTTGGTCCCAGTGCCCTGTCACACCCCCCCCACCCCCCCCCCCTGATAATGAACAAACCGTCTCTGGTACAGTTTAGGTTTATAATCCATGCCTGTGTGCTAGTAGAGATACCGCGAGACTACAGGTTTTAGGAGATTAAGAGAGAAAAGGAATCTCCATTTATTTCACAGAAAAAGCATAATGAAAACTCAGTCACAGTTCTACATGTAAACCCCCGCTATACAAGGAATAATTATTTGCACTACTCCAAAAAATTAAAATAAACCAGTGATTCAGGGAATTCCAATGACCTTGTTCTTCAAGTCTCCTTGTAGGGGAAAGGTAATAAAGCATGGGAACTTGATGTGTTTCCTCAGTACAGAAGTAACAGAAGCAGAATGGAACAGTGAATTGGGAGATCTCTAAAAGAATGTCAGGCTTGTGGTTCTCCCAGTGGAATTATTCTCTTTCATTCCCCAGTCACTGTAAGCCCATTGACCCCCAAGTCTTCTCCATTCTGCAACCAACGCAGGGCTGTCTTTAATCTTTTGGATCAAAGATTGGTCAATAAAATCATTGTAGCTTACGCTGGTGAAGGTAAAATATAAAAAAATAAAAAACAGCAGTTGTTGCAGTGCTAATTAGGAAGTGTAATTTATCCCAGCAAATATGCTCATTATTCTTACTTGCACATTATAAATACTGACAGATATTCAAAAAGTTTTCAACTTATTATAAGGCATATAGGCTACTTGCAGGTGATCACTTTGATTATTAAAAATAAAGGGGGGAAAATCTAGTTTAGCATTTCCTCCTGAATATATTTTATTCCATAAGTACTAATATAATTCAGTACTTGTGAACATATTGAATATCCATGCCCAAATAAAAAGTAACAGTGTTGTGCTCAGTAGAGCACTTGGCCTTTAAAAAGCTTTTAAAGTGAGTCAAGACCTGAGCATACACAAAAACACAATCAGTTTTAGAAACAGCACTGCTAAAACATATTTTCGACCACTTAATAGAAAGATTCAACTAATGTATGATCTTGTCCTTGTCCACAGAGGTGAATTATGCATTATGCATTTAAAGGCACATTTTCAAATTCTGTCTGCTGGATTATTTGTGACGCAAGGGAATCAAAAGAGCTATCTCATCCACTAAAAGATGGTAATTAAATTTAAAGCAGTCTATTGCAGTTTTATTATGAATATTTCTGATCTATCACAGTGATATGAACAGACATTGTGAAACAATTTCTTAGGGATGTAAATTAATATCAGAATATTCTGATTTTAATTTGAAATGTAAAACTCAGATGAAGCAAAGTATTTAATTACTTTCCAAAAAATTCTTATTCTCGTGATTTTGCAGCCTATGTTAAAGACCCTTTACAAAAATAGAATCATACCTTTATTTTGGTGCAGTGTGTGGCACATGCTCGAGCCATATCCCCCACGTGGGGGAGAATCCTTCCCTGCCGTGGAACCTTCTCAGCTGAGGTTCCTTCTCTATCTGGCCTCTCTGCCTTCTACCTGTCTGAATAAAGCAAAACATATGAAAGGATGGCAGGTCTGTTCACTCACATTTATAAAAAATCATTTTTTATAATAATTTTAATAGTATTGAATAGTAAAATGTATTAGCAAATAAAAAGTAAGATAATTTAATGATATTAAGCATATATTATTCTGTTGAGATTCTGAATGAATTTTTTTTTTTTTATCCTGAAAGCTTTAAGTTTGTCCACTGCTGGAGATTTTGGTGTTGTTTGCTGAAGACCATGTTTCTAACATCATTAACAAGGTGACCAATGGCGCCATTCCTCTAGTGCCAGCTTAACAGCCAAAAGTTCCCGGTCTCCGATGTCATAATTCCTCTCGGCTGGGGAAAGAGACCAAGAAGAATACGAGCAAGGATGCAGTTTGTTATCATGTGGCGCGCGCTGAGAAAGAATGGCCCCCACCCCAACCTCTGAGGCGTCCACCTCCACCACAAAGGGGAGAGAAGGATTGGGCGTGATGAGGATAGGCTCCGAGCTAAACCTCCTCTCTAAATCTTTAAAGGCCGTCTCAGCCTTGGGGGTCCATTCAAAGCGCGCTGGAGAAACCTTCTTGGTTAGCACGATGATCGGTGCGGCCACGAAGCTAAAATTCCTAATGAACCACCTATAAAAATGAGCAAACCCCAAAAACCGCTGGACCTCCTTGACGGATTGCGGGTTAGGCCAATTCATAACCGCTGAGACCTTCTCAGGGTCCATTCGAACCGCCCCTTCAGCAATGATAAAACCCAGAAATTACACCGATTTGGCGTGGAACAGGCACTCCTCTGCCTTGACAAAAAGCCTGGCCTTTAAAAGAGCTTTTAAAACCTGGCGTACGTGTCTCTTGTGTTCCGAGAGAGTAGGGGAGAATATTAAAATATTGTCTAGATAGACAAAGATGAATCTCTCAACATCTCTCGGAGCACGTCATTCACTAGTGCCTGGAAGACAGGGGGCGTTAGCGAATCCAAATGGCATCACCAGGTATTCGTAGTGTCCATCATGTGTATTAAAAGCCATTTTCCACTCATCTCCCTCCCGTATCCGCATTACATTATAGGCATTACGGAGTTCAGTGGTAGTGGTAAGGGATAACGGATAACGGTTCTTCACCGTAATGTTATTCAAACCTCTGTAATCAATGCAGGGTCTCAATCCCCCGTCCCTTTTTCCCACAAAGAAGAAGCCTGCCCCTGCCGGTGAGGTAGATGGTTTAATAAAACCGTTAGCCAATGGTTCTTGAACATACTCCCTCATAGCTCTGCTTTCTGGAGCTGACAGAGAATATAGGGAACCACGTGGAGGTGCTGTTCCAGGATATAGCTCAATGGCACAATCATAAGACCTGTGGGGTGGCAAGGTAGTAGATCTTTGCTTGCTAAAAACTTCGGCAAGATCTGCACATTCAACCGGAACATTAGGTGGTAGCGCAAATTCAAGCTCAGCCCCTAATTGACAATCCTCCAAATTCGCAGGGAGGTTGGGCAAGGATTCAAAATTAAAATCAGATTCTGAGAAATCCCCAGAGGATAACTCGTCAACAGGGGCTCCCCAATCAACCAAAGAATCCCAAGCCAAGCTCACCTCCCCATCCTCTGAAGGAGCAATTTGGCTTGGAAAACACGCACCCTCCTCATCATCACTGAATGCACTCGTCTCAGTCTCCAAACGGCGGTCGGGGGCGGGCGACAAAACCCGATGACAGTGCAAGTCACAATTGGGACCCCATTGGATGACAAAATTCTTTTTGTTGCCCCAATTAATGTGTGGCTTGTGTTTTACCAACCACGAGTGACCCAAAACGAGAGGACAGGTAGGAGAGTCAACTAAAAAGAATCGAATCCGCTCAAAATGCCCACGAAAAGGAACACGCATAAAAATAAAGTCGGTCACCTCTTTTACCATGCCCGTGGCCAACGGACAGCCGCCAAGTGCGGTAATAGGGTGAGACCGTGCAAGAGGACAAACAGGCAGATTATGATATCTAGCCCAATTGGAATCCATAAAACACTCCACTGCCCCTGAATCTAAAAACGCATTGGTTTTCTCCGTCTGTCTCCTCCAGGACAAGTGGACCGAAACAAAAGTGCGAAAGGTAGACGGGTTAAGTCTCACTAGAGCCTTTCGCTCAACTAGTGAGACCCCCCGTTTCCCTTAAGCTTAGGACACTCCTTCATCAAGTGTCCTTTCCTCTTGCAATGCCAACACCCTTTGTCGAGTGGCTTGGGCTTATGTGTGTACTGAATGTATGAACTGGCGAGGAAATCAGAGCAGCAGGAGGACCCAGAGAAGGAGAGGTATAGGGGATGGGTCGCCTCCTTCTCTCCTGTCTCTCTAATTCTCGTTCCCTCACTCGGTTATCAATCCAAATGGCAGTAGAAATTAACGCCTCCAGCGTTGCCGGCGGCTCTACTGTAGCCAATGCATCTCTTACCGGGTCTGAGAGGGCCTTCGTAAAAAGTGTCATGAGCAGAGCCTGTGGCCAACCTGTCTCGCCGGCCAATGATCTAAATGAAATAGAAAAGGCTGCCACGCTCTGATCTCCCTGACGAATCCGTGTTAGCCTAGTTGCAGCCTCCTTGCTGGTAACGCCATTGTCAAAGACCAGCGTCTTTTCCTTAATTAGTTCTTTAGAACTGTTCGTGACTGGGGCTTGCGACCGAATAAGAGGCTCTGCCCAGGCAAGGGCTGTCCCGGTCAGCAACGATAAAATAAACGCTACCCGAGCGTCATCAGATGGGAACCGTGAAGGCTGAGCCCTAAAAAAAATCTCACACTGTACCAAGAACCCACGGCACTTTCAAGAGTCCCCATCATACCGGTTAGGTAGCTGTAGCTTGGGTTACCGGGCAGGGGTTGTGCTAATTTGTGGTGATGGCGTGTGAACGGGGGGTGTTGGTGCTTGGGAAACATTTGGGCTTATAGCACCAGCCAGCTGACGAAAACCGTCTGCAAGATCGCACAGACTCTCCTCCTGGCTGCGTAGCCTGTCGAACATCACCGCCTGCTGCTCTTGAGTGGTGGCTTGTTGTGCCTGCAGACATTGCAAACCCCTGCCGTGTGCAGTTAATGCAGCTTGCTGAGCTGCTACCACTTGATCTAAACCTGCTGCGGCTGCTGGTTCATCCATGTTGGCTTTAGTGTGCTGTAAGGGTTGGGAGACGGAGACCAAGTGCAACCGAACAGGGATCTTAAAGCATCTCACTAAAAACTGAGCACGCCACAAAGTCTCTTCCGAGATCGAGGAAGGGTAAAGATAAACGAACAGAAACGACTACTACTCCACAGGAATATCCCAACTAAATAAGGGTACCTCAAAAGGAGGACTCCGAACCAAGGGGGAGGAGTAGATCGGTTCTCAAAAACTCAGAACGAAAATAAAATAAACGATAGCCCAACGGAGCGAGCTGATGCAGACCCAACCTCTGGGCGCTACACTCAAAAACCTCAGTAGCTCAGAGAGAGGGAGGACTAACTGCACAACTCGCAGAAGAGATTATTAACGCTTATGGGCATAATTCTTGGACGTGAACTTTATATAAGGTACAAATCGCTGAAAAACATTGTTGGGTTACCAGTACCAGCTCTTGTTTGTAGATGACACTAAAGCGCCATCTATTTGTGAACCCACACCTTAAGTAACGTTAGACAGGTGCCGCAGCTAACGCAATCAACACGCCTGCCGAGCTCTGAACCAATCAGCGCAGAAGGGGTCTGTAGGCAGACTGAATTCTGCATGCCTACAGACAATTAACCCAAATGAGGTGACAAACTCTAATTAGAGAAGCAGGAGTGGAAAAGAATAGAGCAGAATGCTCAAGCCATCCAAAACCATGACACAAGGAGGTGCACATGAGACGTTTTTGCACCAATTATCAGCAATGGCAATCAGCAGCTCAGTAGATGGACACATCAATGCGCCAGCTTGTTACTTTACCAGTATTTACTTTGCAAGGACTACTCTACATGGGTGTCATGACTTAGGATATTTGGGGGCAGTTTGGGCATGCCAGAATTTAAGAGAAGATAAAAGTAAAATACAGCTGTGTGGGAAGGAACGCATCTTTGGGACTGTTCATTTCAGAAGGAGCATAAGCCCTCAGTCATCCAGCTCTCCTGCCTAGAAATAGTGTACATCAAAATTAATTCTTTTTTCACATTTATATGATCGGGGAAGGCTTAATGAGCACTTTAATAAAAAAGTGACATTAGACAAAGAGACTGATCTGGGTTGACAAGATCCAAGTGAGCAAAAGTTGGCCACTACTGTGACATTTCATATGCAAGCCAAGATGAAGCAAGATCACAAGCATTGTGGAATTATTTTGTGTAAACAAACGGTGAGAATGTAAACTGCATAATTGTGCTGTGGTTTCTCTTTTTAGTCTTAATGAGTTCTACAAATTAGGTCCAGCTCAAATGAAATCTCATTCTTAACATGAGAAAAAGATAGAGCATGTGGCCTGAGTACATCTGAGATTTCAAACAGATGCATCCTCATGCACAAGGTCAGAAAGGTACTCTGGAGCAAGCCATTTAGAGCCTTAGAAGCTAAAAGCAAACTTGCAGTTTATTCAGTTTTTCACTGAAAGGCACTGCTAATGGTAGAGTAAAGGAGATGACTGTCATACGTGCGTTTTTCATTTCTTGACGTCTTATTCCCCCAGAAATATGTTCACTGTGGGGCATTGTGTCACAACATTGTAAAAGGCATTATTAACAATAAAGATTGATCGACTGATGACTGCAGTTGTCCTCCGATATACATTACATGATAGTCTAGAGTCTGAAATAGCGGGTTCTCTTTTGGTACGAAGTGAACCCATTAACTATCAATGTTGAGACACATAAACCTTGTCAAAAATTATTAAGAGTAAATTAGCATATTTTGTTTTAATCTACCCAAATTTCATTGTGACTAACTCCATGTGGAGTTAGTGGCAAGTCTTGACAGAAGACAGCAATTCATGAAATGAGCGTAATGGTGTGCATGTTGAGGTACTTATATGGAAAAAATCCCTAGCAGGACAATTATCTTGCAAAATAACTCAGATACTACTAGATATTTGCTCGCTCCCACCTAAGTTTGAGGTATCTTCAGGTTGAAAATCAATTTAGATCGTTCTTTAGTTATATATAAAATGCACTGAATGAGCAAACCTGCTTAGCTTCATCACATTGAGCTGATACGGATACAAATATTTTTAACTGGCCTGATGATTTTGTTCATTAACAATGAGCTAATAATGTAGAAATATATTGAACATACATGTTGAATCTCAGAGATGCGAGTCCTTTGGGAATGTGGGTCATTCTGAACTCTGAAATGTTTGTAACTTTAAAAGTGAAGAGTAATTACATCAATGTCACTTGTTACAGCCTTATTTTTTAATCAGGCTCTCATTTGAGTTCAGATAAAGTTTAGGATGGTTCGTACACACAGCCTACCGTACACTAAAGCCATGGTTTCTACACACAGCTTCAGTGAGTGAGTATTGAGAAGGGACAGGCAATTGTAGAGGGAGAGGTGTATTTCATGTTTTTTTTTTTTGTCAACTCAACACAACTTTTTTAACAGCACGTGACACGGTTCTGTTTAATGCTTAAGTTCTTCATCAGTGGATATTGCAAAGAGAATATACAAACTGTATAAAAATGAGCTTGGAATTGCTGTAATTGCTCACGATAAGTTGGGGTTCACACCTCATTCAGTTTACTGGTCAGTCCATAACCTTGAGGTTCTATATGGTTTATTTGTATAACGAATGTCAAGGCTGCTCTGACATACTGTTACAGATATCAAGGTTTGACTCTAAATCTACAGAGGTAAGTACCATAGCTTCAATGTGTTGGAGACCGAGGAGCAGAAAGACATCATGATATTGGATGATAAAGCAAAAAAAAACATTTTCTTTAAAGGAGACTGGTCAGTCCACCTTCCTTTTGTACTTTCATACTTTATTTAGTTGGGCAGAAGCTGAGAGGGTTACAGATAGAAGTGGGATTGGTTATAGACAGTGCCACAGTCAGAAATCTAACCCCAGCACAGGGGTGTGTGCATGTGGGTTGAGTCTACCGCCACCACACAAAACATGTTTTCGCAATCTGTGAGTGAGAGTAGTCACAAATTGCTCTCATGAAATGAGCCCAATGTTCCTGACACCGGGATTGACAAGTATCGGCTCATACATTTTGGTTTATGGAGGAATTACTCCAATCAGGATGCTGATTTGTTTGGTTTCGGCATCATCAATGTTCAAGTCAGTTTCAATTTCAATACACAGTAATTGTCCATGTCCTGCTACCTAGCTATCTAAATGCTATCGTGAGTCCATTTAGTAGCAGACCTGGGTCAAATACATATTTTTTTGGATTCAAATACTTTGCTACACTTTGCTGATCTTGTCTGGTGTATTGGAACCAATGGAATACTCTCAAACAAGTGCAAACCCCACCTTCTGGCATATTGGCAGGCTCAATTACACCAGGAAAGAGCAATAGTGCACATAAAAGTATTTGAATCCAAAACAAATACGTATTTGACCCAGGTCTGCTTAGTAAGCTGTCAAATGTGAACTTCTGAATTGTAATTATAGAAGAAACATGCCCCCTCAGTCCTCCAGTGTCCTATATTATATAGGAAAATAAAGTCTACTTCTGATTAGTATCATGTTAACACATTCAGCAATGTCAGCACAATCAAATCAATAAAATTTTACTTCGTTGGCCTGTTGTTAATGATTGAATGCTGTTATTTTTAGGGATGTTCTGCCATATGCAGGAAACATACAGTAATCATTTATGAAACCGAGGGATAGAATTAGCCCAATGTGCAACTGTAGGAAATATTTAATTTGCGCTGCATTTTTTTACAATTGTAATATTGTAAAAATCTAATATCAATATTTCTGGATGAGGTCAACCCTCCCCATTCTTGTGTAACTCTGCCTAACAAAAACGTCATTGGGAGACTCCCCACCCCCTACTCTCTGCACAAATCCAAGCACCACCCATCTGCAATATTGTCTAGGAGAAACATTGTCATTCGTTAGCGTTAAATGGTCTTTAATACTTTTCCACATACTGGAGATTGACTTCTGAAAACTGAAGTCCATTTGGCAATGTTATTGACTAAAGTGAATCTGATGTGTTTGCAGTGATTGTAGAGCCATTTAACAAAATCCCAAGCAGATTGTCAGCGTGGTTTGTAGCATGTCATGTTTCCTAGGTGGTTGTGGATCACTCATTTCACAGAAACATAGCTATAGCCCCTGGCAGTGGAGTGCAAGCAGTCTTGAATCATAAATACAGACAAGATGGACAAAAGTTCATGGTGGTGAGGGTGTACTCTGTTATGTCCCTGGCAACGCTATAATTGAAAATAAAATCAGCTGGCTAGTGTACTAGACCTTTTTATTTCAAATCACCAAAAGCCAAATGACATCCTCTCTGCAGTCCCTCCCACTCTTAGTGTCTTTTTCTGTCTGACTCTTCTGATGTCAGTTTGGAATGAATGTTCATAAAAGAATGTTCATAAAAGTGATGAAGACACGCTGCATTTAGAGTAAGACCATTGCTGGATTTCCATACTGTGGACTCAAAGCACTCTACTTCACAGGACATCCAATGTGCTCTCTACATCGGCAGTTACTGTTAAAGATGAAAAGGAAATTATGACAACCTGACCATGCTACAGGGACACTCCAAACCTGGCCATCAACATCCAAAAATTTCAGCTTTAACATGACTCAATCAATGGAATTTTCCCATTTATTATTATTATTTAAAAAAAAAAAAAAAAAAAAAAAAAAAAAAACAGTGTGAACACTATTGAAACTAAACATGAAATTTAAAAAATTGTGAGCTAGCTTGTTTGTGGTCACTAGGACACTAAAAGCCGTGGCTGGAGGTGTTTTGTGGTGGAAGCTAGAAATGTACAAATACGCATAATAAAATCAATTTTCACATGTTTTTTGACAGATCATTAATGCAGCAAGTAACCACGGTAAAAGCGGAATAAGGCACAGCAAGCTCATCAGTTGTTTAAGAATAAGCCCATTCTGGGTGATTAAGACAATAGTATGTTTGTGATTTATGGTGCTGCCCAGTAAGATGAGTCCCATAACATATTCTAGAAAATATGCAAAATATTTTAAATTAGTAAAATGTATAATTATTTGTTCTGTTTATGATATTCATGGATTAATTAGTGAGAGGTTCCTGGACTTTGTTATGATGCTGTAATACTGTGGATTATTATTATTATTATTATTATTATTAGTAGTAGTAGTAGTAGTAGTAGTAGTAGTATTTCCTAAAGAGTCATCTAATGTACAGCACAATATAACATTTGCATATGAAAACAGTAAGATTAGATTTGAGCTGGACCATCAATTCTGGTCATTTATTTTATTTTCTCTGTTTTTACAAAGTATCCAGTGATAAGCTTATACCTTGCCCTTAACCCTTGTGTTCTGCTTGCTTATTAGCACCTGTGAAACTGCTATATTCAGGACATTTATTTCAAGGTGTCGTTTATTTTTTGTGATAAAGATGTGATTTATATAAATCCACTATAATGATGGCATGGGGGGCATACGTCATGTTTATCATGTAAATCAAACAAGGTTTTCATGCAGGTTTTCACATAGTAGGTTATTGATATTGTTTTTAACTGACATTCTCAATAATTTTTCGACTTTATCTTATATTCAAAGAAAGCATGTAGGAAAGAAGACATAAATAAAACACAGAAGATTAAAAACAAATAGAAAAACAAAACAAGAACCACTTTGCAGTGGTCTAGTCGTGGTTATGAAATGCATCTCTCAAAAATGTCATTTCTCTTTTACTAAAAGTTTAAAAGGTCAATTTTTAACCCAAACCAAGCACAAGGGTTAAATCTGCATCAGGCTGAAACAAGTATTACATTTGTATGTGCTTTCAAATCATCCATTGGTGGAATGAGCAGAAAATGTTTTGAGAGAAGCAGAGAAAAGTGTGCCGCTTAGTTAAATTTGCAACAAGAAAGCACCGCAGAGGTACTGTAGGACTGGGCACCTTTGCGGCCAAATACATTCGTTCTATTTGGAAATCAAAATATCTCTCACAGTTTGTCTTATAGGTGTTTTGATGCGGGGCGAGAAGACTTACCCCCTGCCGAAAATGTGCTATAACTCTGGGGTCATGGGCATGTCGCTCAGAAGCACATCTTATTACCCACAGCACCAAGGCTGTGTGGCCACTGAAAAATCTGATAATGGAGGAAATTGCAGCTTCCCTCTGATGTATCAATAGATTGATATGTGAGCAGGTCAAAGTGTAATCTTTTGAAAAGGAAGATGATAGGAATATTATCCAACGGCACAAATGAAGTGTTTACAAAGTTGGATATGCCAATACCCCAACCTTCTGACCAGTGCGAAGCAATCTTTAATGGAAATAAGTGTTTTATGAACACCTGCTCCATCCCCATGTTATTCTCACCCAAGAAGCATTGGGGGAAAAATGCATTGAACCCAGATGCAATTAACTGGTCTTATACTAAGGAGGGATATGACTACTGCATTATATAAACCCCTGAGTCTGACTGTGTGACCAGCAGTAGCCTTGATTCAACCTCTGGCTGAATGGACGAGGTCTGGAATGCAAGCAAATAATGTGTTTGTGCTCTCAATGAGAAACTCAGCTCCTGCTGCTCCCACCAACATTCTTCTGGAATCAAATCTCTCCCAATAACCCAACGGGATTCAACACTCCCCGCCGACCACCCTTTTGTTCACACACACAAACACACCCACTCACGCACTCATGCAAACTCACACACACACATGTTGACCCCAAACATGATTCATTTATTTCAAAGGAGCAACATGGCAGGCAGATTAGCAACAAGATGTGCATGCACTCCGCTTTAGAGAAAACCTGTGTTATACGTTACGTTGTAGATCTCTGAAATGATGAAGGCGTTTTGATTGGCAATGCAGGTGAAGAATGAAAATATCTTTTCGATGAAGAATGGAAATGTCCTCTTAGACTTTGTCTGGTAGGCCGTGCGCTACCCATGATGCACCTACTTGTTCTGTGGTTTTTGACGAATGGGCTTTTCTGGTGCTCAGCACAGACTGACACATTGTCGGCTCCCGTCTGGAACCTTTCCGGTTTTGCTCCAGTGCACACATCTTACTCTGTAGCCTCAGCCTCTCTGAATACATCATCTTATTGTTATGACTGTTGTCTTATGCATATTATAAATAACACATTAATAAAAATGAGAATATGAAGAGTACCAACACTATGCTATTAGCAACGGCAACAACAAGTGCAACAGAAGTACAATCACTACTCCTTCAGCTACTACTACTAATAATAATAATAGCTTTATTTATATAGCACTTTTCAATACAGGTAACAAAGTGCTTCACAATAGTCAATACAAAACACAGAAAATAAAAATAATAAAATAACATAAAATAAAAGATCACCCAATAAATATTATAAAAATATGTCTTAAGAAGTGAAATAAAATGTGGAACTGACTCTGCAAGCCTGATATTTTCTGGCAGATTGTTCCAAAGTCTAGGGGCTCTGATAGCAAAGGCCCTGTCGCCTTTGGTTTTCAGCCTTGACTTTGGAATGGCTAGCAACGCCTTACCCGAGGATGCGTTCTGGCTCATAGGGGGATAAAAGATCAGAAATATAGGGAGAGGCCATCCCATTCCTGGCCTTAAAAGTAATTAAAATAATTTTAAAAATAATTTTTAGCTACTACTATTAATGCTGCTACTACTACTAATGCTACTGCTGCTGCTGCTACTACTACTACTACTACTATTACTGCTACTGCTGCTGCTACTACTACTACTACTGCTATTATTACTGCTACTATTACTACTACTATTACTGCTACTACTACTACTACTACTATTACTGCTACTACTACTACTACTACTACTACTATTATTACTGCTACTACTACTACTACTATTACTGCTACTGCTGCTGCTACTACTACTACTACTGCTATTATTACTGGTACTATTACTACTACTATTACTGCTACTGCTACTACTACTACTACTATTACTGCTACTACTACTGCTACTACTGCTATTATTACTGCTACTACTACTACTACTACTATTACTGCTACTGCTGCTGCTACTACTACTACTATTAATGCTAGTACTACTGCTACTAATACTACTGCTACTACTGTCACTACTACTACCACTGATGCTACTACTACTACTGTAATAATAATAATAATAATAATAATAATAATAATAATAATAATTTAAAGGAGATTAGTAATGCCCAGTACCTCACACAAACTAATATGCAGATATATAAACAAGGGAATTTTTTTGGAAATTTGACTTACAGGAGCATGTCCAATATGGACCAATATGACAGGTTTCTGTGTCCAGGCGGAAACTGTATTATAACAACAGAACCGTGAGAAAAAGCTTACTGTACCTCTGAATGCAGCACTTTTGTTCGGTAGAGAGGCACAACGTAGCAGGATGCTCTGAACGGTGTGGGAATAAATGGCCGTCTTCACTGGCTTCTTGTCATTCAAGGCCTTTTGTCATTCAGGGAAAATAATGTCTAATCAATGGAGGAGTGTAATGTATGAGTTTGCTGTCCTTCACTCTCCCGTTTCCCGCTGCCAATCCCTGGGGATTGTATCCGCTGCTCCGGCCATCGACCGCTATTGAGGGCAATCAGTCAGTCGCCGTGCAACACCGCCCAAGTCCTCGTGCAGCCATCCCTAGGAAAGAGGAGCAAGACTTGGAGGTCCAGCTGCCGTTCTGACCGTGACCGAGACCATTATACTTCAGCACTTTTCTTCTTAATTGATGCATACAGTAAATGCTTTTCACTGAACATCCTAGGATCAAACATACTAATCCCACTAGGTTTATCCATTGCAAGTCTGTTTCTGAATGTGTCTTAGAGATACAGAATCTTGGAATTATATGGGAAAGGTAGGAAATTGCTCAGGGATGCCCATGAGCCCTATTTTCAGTCTAGTCAAAATTGCAAAACTCTAGTAGTAACTGGTGGTGGTAAATTAGTGGTCAATTTGGAAAAATTCCTGGCTAGAAACTGTTGCATGGTAGTAAAAGAGGTTGGTTCAAGAGGATTAAACTTCCTGGTGTGTGTTGGAAGTTTGGTTTCATTATGGCTAATCAGATCAGCTGCTTTCTTTCCATTTAGTACCACTGCAAGACCATAGGAGATCTGGCAGATTCACTATGGTTTTCCCCAAAGAAGACCAGCAAACATTTTATGAGCAAGTAGCAGACGCACTTATATGCTAACTTACACAGCTTTCTAATTTTTATGTATAAAACCGATTTATATGCAATTTAGGTTGGCACCTTGCTCAAGGGTACAACGGCAGTGTTCTACCCAGGAACCTAACCTGCAAACTTTAGGTTTCAACACCAGTTCCCTACCCATTACACCACTCTGCTGCCCATAATAGTCAGAACACATTGCCTCTACTCTGTTTTACATATCCAGGTAATATTTTAGTGTGTTTTTTTCCGTAATGCACATTTCAATGTGTCACCATGTTATCCTTTCAGGTAGAAACTGGGCTCTAATTTTCATGCCCCAGTGAAATGGCATGTTCATGTAGATTTATTTACTTGGGTTATGAATAATTGTGACACACAACTTTCCAATTTTTGCGTGTCTGTTATTTTCTTTAAATAATATTAACGGCACGGTTCAATAATTCTCAGTGGTAATCCATTGACATCCGAGTCTACAGGCAAAACAATTCAAACCACACTATATATATATATATATATATATATATTTGTAAGTAAAAAAATCAATAATACATTTTTTAAAATAATGATACAAAGACAGCTTAAGAAACCTCTAGTTTTCTGCCATAATGTGAATCTCAAACAAAACAGCTAGAGAACAACTTCTGCTGCTTGTGCAAATATAAAGAAAAATGCCCGTAACAGATACACAAAGCAGAATGATGAAAAATGAGCCATAGACACTGGTTATCCTCTTCCATTGTGGGGCCAAGACAGACATGGCCACCAATCAAAATGTATGCTTATTTCTGAAGGATCACTGGTGACACTAAGCATATTACCATCATGGCAAATATAGAAAATGCCCCATAATAGTGTTCACTGTCAACTCTAGTTTGGAATACCTTCTGTAAACCCAAGACAAAGGAATATGATTCGACGTGCTTCTTCTATTCCTTCGGTGCCTTAAGTTATTCATGCAGGACGCTTGGAGGTATTTGCTGGGTTTTGCGCTCAAACTTTCACCAGAAAAGACAGGAGTATGTTGCCTATTATATACTACTATACACATATAAAATATATACACATATTATTAGAATATGTCATTATTATTGCAATAAGTTTACAATATGTATATTAAACATTATTGAAAATAGCTATAACTGCAGTGGAACACAAAAGTTGTGTCATATTTTATGTCTGATTTTTACACTGATGTGACAGCAGTATTTGTAATAATATACTCTCTATGAAATATGTTATTTAAAAACAAAATATCTGACAATTACAATTTAAAAATATCCATATAATGACACAAATATTATATTAAATAAAAAATTAATTAAATTAAAAATTAAATTCCTAGTAATCCCTTGAAGCAAGTCTTAGAAAATTACATAAATTTATTTTTGAGCTTTAGCATTGGATTCTTGATATGTCATAACTCTATACATACAGTATGTATATATATATATATATATATATATGTATATATATATATATCCCCTATAGCCTAGACAGACAGGCTAATAGTCTAAATTCTCACAGCAGTGGCACATGTCAAAAGTTAGCCATAGTTAAAATTAATACTACAGCTACTGCTTGTTAAAATGGCTTGATAGCATATAGAAAATCAACAGAGTTTTCATTCACTCAAATAAAAAATGTATATATGCACCCTGGTACATGGGTCTGATGGTAACAGTGGATTTTCCCTGCTCGGGGAACAGGAGAGATGGAGAGCAAGTTCTAGCGTATGCCCACTGAAAGGTCAACCGCGTATTGAATTTTTTCGACAATTTTATAAAACACCTTCTGGCGTTGCAAATATTTTTGACTAGTGCCTCTCACTGTGGGGAGGACTGGCACTCCCAGTGCAGAAAAACAACGCTTTGGGTTATTCATCGATCGGCTGTTTCAATCCCAACATGCGCTGCTTGGCTCCCCCGAAACGCTGTTTACGGAGCGGCTCCGATCCTCGCGCGCTGCGAGAGCGCTTCCTGCCAGGTGCCCAAGTCACCCGCACACCATGTAAATGAAACAAAGCTGGAGCCGGAGATGCAAATGGGCTCGGCGCGCATGAGGTGTGTGGGCCGCGGCGGAGCGAGCGCCCTTCAACCGTGAGCCCCTGAACTGGAGTGCACTGCGTGCGTGCGTGTGTGTGTGTGTGTGTGTGCGTGTGTGTGTGTGCGTGTGTGTGTGTGGTGTGTGGTGTGTGAGCATACGTGTGTGTGTGTGTGTGTGTGTGCGTGTGTGTGTCTGTGTGTGTGGTGTATGAGCATACGTGTGTGTGTGTGTGTCTGTGTGTCTGTGTGTGTGGTGTATGAGCATACGTGTGTTGTGTTGTGTGTGTGTTGTGTGTGTGTGTGTTGTGTGTGTGTGTGTGTGTGCGTGCGTGTGTGTGTGTTGTGTGTGTGTGTGTGTGGTGTGTGCTCGTGTGTGTGTGTGTGTGTGTTGTGTGTGTGTGTGTGTCTGTGTGTGTTTGTGTGTGTGTGTGTGCGTGCGTGTGTGTATTTGTGTATGTGTGTGTGTCTGTGTGTGTGCGTGCGTATGTGTGTTTGTGTGGTGTGTGAGCATACATGTGTGCGTGCATGTGTGCGTGTATGTGTGTGTGTGTGACTGTGTGTATCTACAAGTGTGTGTGAGAGAGTCAATCTTTGCATGTTTACTTGTGCGCTTCTGTGTCATATAATACACACAGTTGCACATATATGCATGTGTACTTGCACACAGTTACATCTGTGTTTAAGAGTGTGAGTTTGTGTGTGTTTGTGCATGTGAGAAGAGAGATTTCTGTGTGTGTGTGTGTGTGTGTGTGTGCACGCTTCTGATTTCCCCTTCAACCCTCAGTGATTATCATATAATGCTAATCCATAGAAACTATTTTTTACATGTAAATTTACTTATAGAGGCTACAGTCAACATTCTGGGTGCAACTGCTTTTTTGATTGCATGTAATATAACTTCCTCCCCCCACTACATTTATAATTATCTACTTTTTTTAAAAAAGGACAATTTTTATTAAAAATGACATGTTATGATTGCAGAAGAAAAATTCACTGGTCGAAAAATTTTCATCTATAATAAAAACTTACGTAATTGAGAAGCAACTTTTAAATTCTTGCAATTAAAATGTGTTCTTACTTATGATATCAATTATTCTCAATAAACCTAATCATATAATAAAATGGGATATCTACACAATAGATAGAAGCTAAGTTTTGTGTCTATACCGTGAGAAATGCATGGACTGATGGGGAACGATTTGTGTGTGACTGGCTTACTGCACCCTTTAATCCTAGATATTTTCACCTTCAGAACACGTCTCTAATCAGTGACTGATTTCATTTCAAGGCTACTTCTTATGAAATTAATAAAATTTTAGCCATGTTCCAAATGTATTAATATAGCTCATGTTTTCTGTAATTTCTGTGTGCAATTGCTTTTTTATTATAGACTTTATTAACTTCAGATAATCCCTACATTACCTATACTAGAATACTGATACAATATTTTACATTTAAAACATGAAGAATGTTACATTCAAAATGCAGTAATCGCAGAGTATGTATGTCGAACATATAGTTAACTACAAGAACAAAAATCTTTTACAGTAATTGAAGAAAGCAACATTTTAAACGCCACCCTTCCTTGCAGCAATTAAGAATGCGTGTTGTTCTTACTTTTATGAGTATCAATTACTTCTCAATAATACCTAAATAACAATAATAAATAAAATGGGATATCTACCACACAAGCCGCTAGAATAGGCTACTTAGTTTGTGCGCGTTTAGTCTTGCGCCTTATTTATAACCAAGCAACATGGAGCAACAGCAGGAGAACAGCCCTGATGGAGGAGAAACGCATTTGAAAATAAGCTCATTTCTGCCTGACACTGGCTTTACCTGCCCACCCCGGTCTATAAGGATGCTAAGCACACTCCGCTAATGTAGACATATTATTCACAATCTCTTCATTAGGATCCACAGTTTTCTTCCTGGGGGGGGAGGGGGCAGGGTGTGGGTGACGGCGCCCTTACCCCAATCCCACGCCCTCAGCAGGCGGGTTTCTGCGTGACTGATTTCAGTTTCAAGGCCTGCTGTCTTTTATGAAATTAATAAAATTGGTTAGCCTGTGTTCCAAAGATAGCTATTAATATACCTCTGTTCCTTCTGTAATTTTCACTCGATGTGTTATTCTCATTTTTTTCATTTAGACTTTTATTGAAGCTTCAGATAATCCGTATATGTACCTATACTAGGAATACTGATACAAATTATTGTTACATACTTGAAAACTACTGAAAGAACGGCTACATTTCAAAATGCAGTAATACGCAGGTATGTATGTCGTTAGCATGATAGTGAACTACAAGAACAAAGAAATCTCCTTTTTACAGTGATAATAAAATCATTCCCACGACAAATACATTTTACTCGCCTCACTTAACTGTGTGTAAAATAACGAATCTTTTCAGTCAGTTCAGTTCCGATTCACGGTGACCTTTATCCCAATTCTCCGTCTTTACAATAAGGAAGGGAATTTGTAAAACATCTTGTGAATTTCTGTGCACACACAGCACAGTGTGCGGCCGTCACCTCTCATCTTTTTACTCTCCTTTGTTTCCACTGTACAGAGCTCAGAGTTGTGCCTCCGTTCTGTCTGTTTAATGCTGCTTTTCTCTGCTGACCCTCTCTGACTCCACTGCCTGTCTCATCCCTTCTCATCCAGGCTTTTTCATTTGCTGCTACTGTACTTCAGCCTGTCTGCTGTTGAAGTTCTCTGTGCTTCTCTGCCTGCTGTTAAACCCTCTCTCCCAGTGAATTCACATCTTAGCTGGACACACACACGCACACATAGACACACGCACACATGCACACACACACTCACACACACACTCACTCACACACGCACACATGCACATGTATGTACACACACACACACACATGCACTCACACATGCACACACACACATATGCACACACACAAGCACACATGTACACACACACACACACACAGATAAATAGGGCCTACGTAAATATTCATTTATTTGCAAATCTGAGGGTCATTTCATTGTTAAGATGTATATTTGGGAGCCAGAATGCATGTTCATGAACACATGGTTGTGGTGGTGTATGTTTGAGTGTTAGGGAGCATTACTTTCATGTTACTGTAAGAAGCTATGGATGAATAGGTCTACCAGTTTGCTTAGCTTTGATAATTTTTCTTTCCATATTTTACAATATGAGCTGAAAGTCTATATTACTGTAACGACAATAATTTGCTCAACAGACACCCTTAACCACTTAGCTTGTTTACATTTAAATAGTTGCCTATTTCTATAGCTCAATATTTACTGAAGCAATTCAGGTTAAGCACCTTCCACAAAGGTACAACAGTAATGCCCCATCTGGGATTTCAACCTGAATAGTACAGTGCTAGTAGCAATTCAAGTTCTCTCGCCACAAAGCTGGAAGCCAGCCAAGGTCAAACTTAGATCTTAGATCTGCCGTTAGACGCCTTATCCATTGAGCAGCTGGCCAAACTATACTCAATTCACAGGGAAAAAAAATTACAGATTTCCTGATTTGTGATTTGCAAGGGCCGTTTCTTCTTATGTAAAAAAAAAAAAAAACAAACAAAAAAAAACAAGCCCAATGAAGTCTGAACAACCAGCTGCTTTCATTTCCCAGTACATGGATCTCAATCTGACTTTGTCACATATAAAGAATCTGCTACATATTTACCTTACACACTTTACTTTCATTCATAACTACCAATTACACATGGCTGTTCCCATAATGAGACTCCATCACCTTTTAGCACGGATAAAATAATTATTTTCCATGAGGGATTAGGAAAGAAGTGGCCTGCCTTACCAAGTTCATACAAAAGCCTAGTCACTTCTTCCATGTTCATTTCCCAAGGTCAAATATCACCCTTATAACGTGGTGCCTTCAACATGTCCAGGAAGACAATGACAGCTTTCTGGTTGCCATGCTGAAAAAAAGCATTTTAATGCGAGTTAAGAGACCACTACCTTCACTGCTTTGCAAAGATCACAGAGGCTGTCAGGCAGAAATAATGTCTACAGCCATCTAGAAAGCTAGCAGTGTCAGGACGTGTTATTAAATTATGCCAACAGAGCCATAGCCTAGCGGTTTCCTTTCAATGATCAATATAATGCGGAAAAAAAGTATGGACCCTTGCTTGGAATTGTGATGTCTCGTGTATTTTTTAAAAATGCTCTATCCCCTTTTTTCTCCTCTCTTTGGAATGTCTAATCTTATACAGTGAGCTCCATAATGTCTGGGACAAAGACATGTTTTTTTCTATTTGATTTTGTATACCAAAATTTTAGATTTGTAATCAAACAATTTGCATGTGGTTAAAGTGCATATTCTCAGGTTTTATTACATAAATTTTAGTTTTACCATGTAAAAATGACAGGGCTTTTTATAGTCCTCCCATTTCAGGGCACCATAATGTTTGGGACAAATAGTTTCAAAGATGTTTCTGATTAGCCAGGTGTGTTCAATTGTTTCCGTAGTGCAGGTATAAGAGAGCTTCCAGTATCTAGTCTTGATTCTATGCTTTTGATTGCCTTTGGAGTCTGTTATTGGCATTTGTCCACATAAAGACTAAGCTGTGCCAGTGAAAGTCAAAGAAGCCATTATGAGGCAGAGAAATAAAGAATAACAGTCAGAGACATAGGCCAAACCTTAAGCTTACCAAAATAAACAGTTTGGAACATCATTAAGAAGAAAGAGAGCACAGGTGAGCTAGGTAATTGCAAAGGGCCTAGTAGGCCAAGGAAGTTGATGAGAATTCTCATCATAATGGAGAAAAACGCACAAACATCTGAGCGACAGATCAGAAACATTCTTCAGTAGGCAGCCATGGACGTGTCAGTAACTACTGTCAGCAGAAGACATCACAAATAGAACAACAGAGGACATACTGCAAGATGCAAACCACTAGTTAGCCACAAATACAAGATGGACACGTTCCTAAAAATTCTTTTTTTTAAAAGCCTGCAGTGTTCCGAAAAAAGGTCTTGTGAACAGATGAGACCAATTTTTTTTCATTTGTTTCGGAATGATGGCCAAAATTAACTGGCCAAGATCAAAAGCACCCCCTCTTCTGTGAAACAGTGTGGTGGGGGCATTATGGTTTGGGCATGAATGGCTGCCACAGATACGGGCACATTTCTCTTTATTGATGATGTAACTGCTGATAGCAGCAGCAGCATGAATTCTGAAGTGTATAGAAAAATCTTATCTGTTCAGGTTCTACCTAATGCCTCCAAACTCATTGGATCTCACTTCATCCTACAGCAAGACAATTATCACTGCGACAAAGCAAACTTAAGACAACTAGCTCCTGAAACAAGCAGGAGCTGAAGATGGCTGCCGTACAGGCCTGACCAAGCTTCAAGTTCAAGTTCAAGTTTTTTATTGATCACATACACATGGCGTACATGGCAGTGAGATTCATTGTTCCCATATGCATCTCTCTCAATTCACAACACAGTAAACACAATAAAATAAAATAAAAAATAATTGGATTTTAGAGTGAGAGAGAAGATGCTCAGATGCTCAGCACTGGATGATGTCTATGGATCACACACTTCAAGCAGTCATTGCATGCAAATGACATGCAACAAAGTACTAAACTTAACTAATTTCATCTACAAAACATTAACATGTCCCAAACATTATGGTGCCCTGAAATGGGTGGACTATGTATAAAGTGCTCAGCGCAATTTTTACATGGTGAAACCGAAGTGTATAAAAATACAATAAAATGAAAGCTAAGAATGTGCACTGTAGCCACGTGAATTGTTTGATTATAAATCTAAAATTGTGGAGTACAGAGCCAAATGAAAAAAAACAATTGTACTGTGCAAGCATGCTCTCTTCTCTGCAGCAGGAGATGCCAGGTGACTCTTCTTATCATACTGCCACTCACATTTTGGGCTTGCTCAGAGATCTGTCGGTGGTAAATACTTCACGTCTTTGACTTAAGAGGCAGACTTGCAGCCTCCAAACCAACCAGCAGGGGTTGCTAAAGAACAATCTGAGGTGGATCACTGCTGCATGAACCAACCTTATCCCTGGGTAATGCTGCTGCTAATTATGCATTGCTCTACAGGGTTACTGGCCACAGTCGGAATGACACGATTGGGAATTTATCCCGGACCTTACAGCCCACCCGTTCACTTGAACTAACATGGTGCCTTAACCGGATGAGCCACACACCAGTCCCCTTAGTGTCATATATTTAATATTTTTTTCTTTTTTTTTTTTGCACATAATGCAGGGTTGGCTACAGGGCAGTGCGATGCTTTGGTTGGCGCCTTGACTATCAGAACCTGTCATACTGTCATTTGACAGAAAAAAAAACATTGTTTTTATTGCACTGGGATTGAGAAGCTAACTTTTAATACATGCAGTCTAATTGAGATACTTTTCATAGAAATGAGGTGGAAAAGTGCGTCGAAATTCAGCTGAATCTGTACTCTCACGAATGTTAAAAATAGAGCTTTTGACACTGCCTTGTTCCGCGCATTTTGTCTTTTGAGACTTAACGACTCTCTTGTGACTTAATGGAGAATTACTTCCAGTAATTGATTATTAAAACCTGAAATTGCAAGCCATATCCATTATTTGATGAGTGTCTGTGTTCGCCTTGTAATTAAAAAAAGCCAGGGACTAGCAGGGCTCTTGTCACAAGACCCAAGGAAAAAAATAGTCGGGGTGAGGGAGCAGACGAGAATGTAACAGAGAAACTCTGCAATTAGATGAGATGCAATCTATCAGAAGTTCTATAGGAAAAATGAGACATTAATATACTTTAAACAAGCAGTCTGTCTCCACAATACTAGCATTTTAGCTTTACAGTCTTACCATTGTTTCGGTCTTTTAATCTTCGTGTTTGCTGCAACAAATGATTAACTGTCCTGGTCCCTGGACAGTTAATCATTTTACAGAATAATAAGAGTTCTTTAAAACAATTAAAGCTGGATTGTAACACTTAAAAAGAAAGGGCTGACACGTCTTTATTATAATATACTATATCAGATACTAGAAATGTGTTCTAAATGTGTGCACACTGTGTACATTTGTGTACATTATACATCGGTTTTCAACATGTCATGTTTGAACTCATTTTAAAGCTCAACAAAATGTATTTTAAGTTTGAATGCAGTACAGCCTAATTCAAATGACAATATTAGGCTGATATGGATATATATGGAAAATATGACCAGGTCAAGCATAATCAACGGTCAACTAATTGGACCCAAGCACTTTAGTTGTGACCCCTCTTGAAACTCCATTTCACCATGAGTTGAGCCAGGCTGATTTGGTTAGGGACACAAACCCTATCTGCCTTTACATCAAAAACATAATTGATATCCATATTCCCAGTTCACTTACCTTGTCTTCATTACTACCCAGTGGGTATTCTTGGCTTAACAGAGTTTGAATGCATAACAAAGTTAATAAGCACAGGTGAGTTTTTAAGTGCCTGTTGCTGAAGGTAACAATGTCACACCCTAGAGCCAGAATAAGAGTATGATTAGTTTTATTAGCTGGGGAGCCAGGGCCTTTTTTGCAGCAAGAAAATAATTTGTATTGGTGAAGCTATGAAGTCAGAACTTTAACTTGTGTTAAAGTTTGGAAGGTTCTAAGAGCACAGATAATCCAAAGTAGTGCACTGGCCACAGAATACATACAAAGTATCTGAGGTCTACAGCGGACTCATAACTTGAGAGTATGGTAAATTTAGTGATATGGGCATTTGAATAGCATTTGTAATGCAAGTCATAGCCACAAGTTAGCAATAGCTATCATAGACAGACTGTCATCAAGACCTACACTTAAAATGAATTAATAAGAAGATAACTAGATCAGCTGGTTTTGAGGCAGATTGAGCACAGATAGGACTTGATTCATCCATCATGAATTATGAAAAATAATGTCAAGGATTGGCGTGGCGTGTCCAGCCATAGCACAGGTCCTTGCTGCAGTGATGTGCACTTTGGACTGTAACCAAAACCTGATCACAACAGTGCCGACTGTGGCCGACAGCCCCATGGGTCATGCATAATTACCCACGGCCTTACCGTAGCAGGGAGAGTTCCAGTTAGCACAGTATCTAAACAGTAACAGTGACACCTCTGGTCAGCTGCATATCTACAGCCCGCCTACGTTTGTACATTTGTAAGTTAAATCAAAATACATCTGCTTTAATAATTGATGGGATTGTTACTAGTATGTTTTTTAGTTAAAAAGCAATAATCAATATAACATAATTGGGGATTTCATTAGAACATGATGTGTTTTTTTTTTTTTATATGCCGGTTTTCTGACAAATACAATGTGCTAAGACACAGTATAATAATATCAGGTCTGATGCTGGCAATGCTAATGAGACAATTTTACCCATCTTCCATTCTGAAAACCTAAGGCATAACAAAAAATTATAAGTTAAAGTTACAAAGAATGTAGCTTATGTCTTTTGACCAAGAGACAAAAGCTATTGAATAAAAAAGCACTAGAAGGATCCATGGGTGAATTGCGAGTTCAAAGCAAGCTAGAGATGCTGCATCATAGAAAACACAGCTTCAGAGGGAACACGGCATAATATGAGTAGCTGTGCGTGGACACAGAGGCAGCTTCTGACTAACCAGCTCAAATTAACCTTCTGCCATTGTTAATGAGTAAATTAATCTGTCAAAGTGTCAAGAAACACATTCAAAAACATATTTTAGCCAACTGCATTTCAGTGTGTTTCATTATGCCACCCCCTTGGAAACTTATTGCCAGTTTGCTCATTTTAGACAGACCCAACATGCAGTTTCGAACGAGCATTTACAGTTTTCCTTTTTTATAAATTGAAAACATGATGAATGTAATGCTCACTTTCTTTGCATCAGTACTTAAGAGAATATTATGTATTGCATAATAAGGGGCTTGAAAAGGCATAACTGATTATGGTGCTTCTGGGTTAACAGAACAGAGGTTAACAGAGTGCAGTTTGTATGTCTGAGATTATACTGTATATCCACTATATATACTGGTGGTAGTGGGGGGCAGCAAATTAATGAATCCTAATTTAACTTAACTTGTTTTCTTTTGCAAATACACAAGAAAACAAGCACTTGAGAAATGCTAACTCTGGCTAGGAAGGCCTGGCCCGAGCCACGAATGCTAACGAGCTCATGCAGCTTGCCTCCTCCACTGATGGTATTCTTCATGCCTGGGCTTCACTCTGGTCTGAAATAGCTTCTATCAGACATGATATTTGTGCCTCTGTTGATGCTAAAATTGAGGCTCTAATGGCATCCCTAAAGAGTGAGCCTACACAGTCGCACATAAAAACAACTGCAAAAAAAAATGAAAAAAAAGCAGGGATTAATATATGTTTGATAACGTTTTAAGACCTCCCTTTCCTGAATGATTTGTATCTCTGGGGTTCTACTGTATATATATGCATTCTCATAAATCTATTCCCCTTAGTTCACAAGGCTGTTTTTCACTCTGGTGGTGTCGATAAATGGTGAAGAAACACTTACGGCCGTGTCACATTTGCCATTCTCACCGCTACATACATTAATAAAATGAACATCACATTATTCTTCTAGCCATGACACATTGTCATTCCTCTGAGAATTTGTCTCAATTACTTGCTATATATCACTCGCCGTGCTATGAACACACTATATGTAACTAACTGAGGTTGAATTTGAAACCTTAAGCCTATCATTGAGAGTTATGCTCAAAAATTTTATGAATACGGCTCCAGATGGGCTGTCGGGTTCCATACCCATAAAAGCTTTGAAAATAGCACTTAAGTAAGGAAATCTATAGGAACAGCAGCCAGTTCCTTTTCTGAACCCGACTGAAAGTGATTTATAAAGGCCTTTAGGAATTTATGTGTACTCTTAGAAACAAAAAAGTTAGAGGTTCGTACGAGGATCATTTTAGAAGCAACACTTGGACGTTGACAGCAGAAGGCCATGAATTAGAAAGCTATGGGTGCAGTTTCCTTCAAAGTGAAATGTTTTGGGGCAGTACAATGAGGAGGAGCAACTGTAAATGTAGCAGGACAGTTTGCTAGGTCTATTATTCAAACACCTGAAGGAATTCCGTAATCTTTCCCAAACCTAAAGTTGTCGTACCCCCACACTATATGTAAATGAGAAAGAGGTAAGTGTTCAGGAGGGAAAATGTGCACTATTTGTATAATTCAAGCACACAGGAATTGCACTGCAAACAGTAAGAGAATGGTAATAGATGTTAATATTCTCTGGTCCCCTTTCATCCAGTGTTAGTGATCGTGGAAATATCATCTACTGATTTAATTAAGATACATACAAGATACAACATATAAGAAACATACAAGCACTTCTGTGACACTGGTTAAGCCAGGAGAACTAGTGAAATCTGAAAGAAAAGAAATGTACATGTTTATGAAACATGCAAATGCAATCATTTAAAATTGTCCTTTGACTCCACCCTTCAGAGTGCTACCCCCACCCCCACCCCCACCCACCCAGGGGGAAACGCAACAGTACCCAGCATGCCTGGCCGGCAGTCAGCTGAGGGCAGGGGGCAGAGTAGCTGCTACTCCCCTTGTCAGGTGAGGCCAAACAGCAGGTGGGGTGGAGGAGGAAACTGCAAACCCAGAGGCACAATGCATAGAACCCCACATGTATGTTTTGGAATATATCAATATTTGGTTCTAATTAGACTATAGATAGCTGACAGCAATGGCACCTACCAGTGCCGAGCAAGGTAGGGAGTTCCTTCCCTGCACAGTCTTGAAGCCATTTTGGTTCATTGAATAGGGACAAAGACACAGAGATATTTTCACTCAGGAGGAAATGAGACATATATTGCAGTACACTGGAAAAGGTCTTGGCTGATAATAAAATAGATCTATTGTTATATAGGTAATATTTTCCATAACATTATCCTATACTTCAAATAATTACAGAAAAATATCACACATGATACTTTTGTCAAAGAACTAGAAATTTTTATAAATCTTTGATCAATGTATGCTATTTTCTAGTTTTTTGACAAAAGTATTATGTGTGATAAAACATGCATATAAAATAAAATATAATTTATAATTTTATATGCATGTGTACATTGCTAGTAGTATACTGCAATAAATTTGCATAGTAACATAATGTCATAAGTTGTATACTGCTGATATTTTACATATATTTTATATGAAGTATTTTTTATGCGATTATTGTGCAACTATTAAACATTCAGAAAGAATGTGGTCTATTGGCATTATTATATATATATATATATATATATATATATATAACAGCAGTGCCCAGGAAATAGTGGGGCGATACATTAAACGTGCCATAAAGAATGGTTACAGTGCGTTTTTTTTTTTGTTGCTAATGTGTGGATTGCGTCCCCAGGAAAATGTGTCTGTGTATATGTGTGTGTGTATTCTTCAACAACATGTTTATGGTTCCCTGAGCTCACAGGTGGAATGATCCTCACTGCCCATTATGAACATCATTTGCCTTTAAAAATTGTTAAGGTCCATACCGTGCAAAATCAACATAATGCTGTAAAAAATGTAAGCCTCCTTCAACTACAAAATTTTAGGGTACTGATTCCAGTGCACTTTTTAATCTGGCTCAGTTTAATCTGGCTCAATTTATTACAAATTCAAAGCCTGTTACAATGGCAAAGTAACCATGAATTAGTATTATGTATTAACTCATATTGTGCTGTTCAGCTAAAAACACCAATAGGTTCAGTAAAATGGTTGTATTTTTGTGAACTACATTTTATTATTCCATTCAAAAACAAAAACAAAATGATCCAGTTCATGTAACTCCATCCGTTTTCTATACTGCTTGCTCCTGGCTGGGGTTGTGGAAGGACTGGGGCCTGGCACTGCCTACATTGGGTGAGGCAACTCTGATTCAGACATGGAACTTTCTAGATGCGAGGCAAAAGCACTATTCAGTGCACCACTGTGACGACCCATTTGAAGCTTGTCCTTCGAAATTTAGAATTTGTAATCCAAAGAACCTAAATTGAGCCAACTTAAAAAGTGCATTGTAAGTTACTTACAATTTTGCAGTAGAAGGAGCCTTACATTTTTACAGTGACTAAGTACCTGCAAATGCTTGGTGATGGCATCACACAATGCAGGGAGCTTTTGTGGGTTCAATGTGTATTGTGAAATAGTGCATTCACATTTTTGGCTGGACAGCAACAGCGGGGCCAGCACTACAAACACACTGACTGACTGATTGACTGACTGACTAACTGACTGAGTGAGTGATAAAGTTACACCGCGCATGTCTGTGACGTCGGCCGGTTCGGTCCAGCCATATACTAGGTTTTCACCTGGTCTTGTTTAACTGTTCATAAATTCAAGATGCAGTACCAAGTGTCGCAGTGGGTGGCAGTAGTTAGCAACCATAGGGAATTGTAGGAATACTCACCTTTCTGAACAGCAACAAAAAATCTCCAGTGAATGTTTTTAACGGCTATTGCTATCCATTCTTCCATCTATTATCTATACCCGCTTATCCTGGGCAGGGTCGCAGGGGGTGCTGTAGCCTATCCCAGCAAGCATTGGGCGAGAGGCAGGAATACATCCTGGACAGGCCGCCAATCTATTGCAGGGCACACACACCTTTCACTCACACAGTCATACCTATGGGCAATTTAGAGTCCCCTACTCACCTATCTGCATGTCTTTGGACTGTGGGAGGAAACCGTAGTAGGCTATGGCTAGCCCGAATAAATTCAATAATTTAAAGCAAGCAAGCAGCTAAATAAATAAATATCTAGTAGCCAAATTGTACCTTTCAGCAACTACAGCATTCTTGTTCTAGAGTTGTATTCCTGTGTAATTCATAATCATGTTCAAAATACAAATCTACGTAATTTGATGATAAAATTGTTATGTAACTAAACATATATATAGAAGCTGAAATAAGTAGTTGAAATAAACATGAAAACAAATTGTATGGTTACATTTTGTTTTTATACATGATTTATTAGACAGCTGAATTTACTGTCAGGCGACTGCTTCTTTCTGATCAATTCCTTTTAAAATGGCCCTCCTGCCACCAGATTAATTTGGATGAGTTGCACAAGTTAACCACACGGGGACACATTTTCTTCAGGTAGTGCGCTAGCTACGTAGTCCCACACCCACATATATACAGTAGCTACAATTGCCTAATCACGGGGTTTGTATTGGGCACATAACTTTGCAACTATTGCCTTTTTCATTCAAGTTTCAGTAAAGTTGCTTTTCTGAGTAGGTTTCTGTTTTACGGTAGGTCCTTTCTTCAAAAGAAAATATAAACTTTAGAAGCTTTATAAATGCAAGCCCGGGTTTTCAAAAAGTAATAACAGGATGTCCAGAACTAGGCGTGGGTTATGTTTTGGTCACCACCAAACTTCAGCGCCTGAGAGCCGGTTCTCTATCTCCACATTATCCATAGCACAGAAAGTGTGACCTACGTGGTCACCTCAGCCCCACTAATCAATCCTGTCTCTTTACCCCCTCCCTGCGCATCACAGCACTGCCCTGCCACAGTCACAGACCAGCTCTATCTACCACTCTCATACCGGCTATAGAAAATTCAATCTCAGTTCACATTCAAGTCTCAGTCTCTGCTCGGAGATGAACGTGCACTTCAGTCATATTTGCTGCTTCCCACTGTTTTGTTTAAGAATAGCCAAAGGTGCAGTATCCACAAGTGAGGATTTTTTACTTAGCTGCACTACTGACAGGAATAAAACTCAATCATGCTTCAATGAACCATTTTACAACCATCCAATAACATGAGTACAAAATATAATTAAGACGACGGAATTGAAAAGGTGCCGAGCAGTATTCTTTATTACAAAAGTAAAATATTATTAAGATAGTTCTTTGTGCTGACAACTTTACGGACAGATTGGTTTGAATATTTTACAAATATTAATTTATATCATCTGGCATACAGAAAGCTCCTATTTTAGTCAATGTTTCTGTACACCGTGTAATCGAAATTTCTTTTTAATTACTCACGTTAGCCCTATTTCATATGCATGCCAGGTTTCCATCCCACAAATGGTCCATTACATTTACAGGCATTTGGACAAAAACCCAGAGTACAACAATCAAGGTACAAGTGGGATTTTGCTGTTAATTTGTACTTGTAAAACCATCACATTTCTGCTACATCCTGCATAAATTTAGAGAGCCCACACTAGCACGCGTATACTCAGTCAGCCAACATTTCTTTTCTCCCTAAATCTGCTAGGTAATGTGTGCAGCCATTGCATTGAGGGACTGCAATTCCTAAGTAGCTGGCTCAGGGGAACTTCGACCCTGCTGAATTAGGCCCTCCCTCCCTGGGTGACACTGGGGGCACCCAGAGGAGTTGCTAATCTGTGATGAGGAAGGGAGAAACCTGCCAAATTAAGCCCTGCCTCCCTGATTGACAATGTGGTCAGCTTAAGGCTAGCAGTTGTCCTCATACAGCAAACAAAGCCTTCTCGGGCATTGCACAACACTTTCATAAGCATGAAATTAACATTCGCAAAGGCTAATAGCAACTGACAGCGGTTAACAAATAAGACAATTGTCTTATCTAGTAATGAAATACAACCAAAAGGCCACTCCTGCGGTGACATGCACTTAACTGAGATAAGTATGTGTTGCCCTTAATTGTAAGGAGGACTTATTGGTCCGTACCCACATGTCCCGTATATAATGAGAAATGACCACTGTGCTCTGATTGAGTGGGTGACTCTCCCGATGATTTTGATTGCTCAGCTTGTGTGCATGCATTATCTCAGTTTAGATGTCAGGCCTACCACACGGCTGGTAACCAAGGCCTCTACCAGTGACTTTAAATTACTCTCGTCCTCTTTACCGGGCAACATTTCCACTGGCTGTTAGAAGGAAAGTGGGTAATGAGTTTCACGCAAAGTCATTGAAGAATGATGTGGGTGGTTGTCTACTTTCATACATTATTTAGTAATGACTTTGCTTTAATGGGGCCTCCCGCAAACCGGTGCCTTTTAATAGATTACCACTGCTAGCTCACGCTGTTTTCCTACAGTGTTCCAATTTATCATTTCAACCTCTTCAACCTATTCAACTTCTGACTAAACGGAAAGTTTTGCATGATTACATTAACTAAAAGAGATTTCTCAGGTCGAGTACAATGTGAGTAATGATTCTGTTTGATATGCATTTCTTTCAATTAGAATTTTTACTAAAATGCAATGAATGAAACCTTTACATGATCCTTGGGATACTCTGATGTAAATTATCTGCAAGTGTCTTTGAAGCACACATCTCTCAGTCCAAATAATACATTCTATTTTTTCAGAATAAACATTTTTGTTCTCATAACTGAGCAGGAAAAAAATGGTTATTTAAACTGCAATGTGTGTAAATTTGGAATGATTTTTAAGGCGGTGTAGCTTCAGATGTTTAGAATAAATACATTGCACATCCATAAATAGCATTTATTTGCAACAAAGGCCTTTGCTTAGTTGCAGCAATTTATATGAAATTAATCATAGAAAAATATGGTATATTTACTTTTCGCTAGATTGTTTTGTTGGTGTTTTTGTTGCCTAAAATCAGATAAATGCCATGTCTTCTCAGGAATGCATTTACGGCTATTCCCTGAACATCTTAGCGATTTGTCTGAAATGCAGTGTTCTTAAAGCCTTTGCTCTCTCTTAATGAAACAATTTATTTTTTTGAAAAACAGTAGTGTGTCTGGCTCTCCGTGCTGTTGGCATAGTTCCAGCCACATATTCATAATTCGACCCCACTCCAACAGAACAAAGAATTAAATCCAGCGGCTCCCTGCAAACCCTGTTGTCAAATTTCACTTGCTCTATTCAGTCACTGTCTGATACATTTAGAACTCATTTAGTTTACGTATATTATATATATATATATATATATATATATATAATTTTTTGTGCGTGTGTGTGTGTTTATCAGCTTCCCTGTTCATCTGCAAAGTTGTGCGCATGCCTGCGCGCGCATGTTTATGAGCATTCCCACACGCGGGTGGCTTTATCTTTACCTACTAGCAGCCTTAGTTACCTGTGTGACAGTGCAGTCCCCGTGGGGTGACAGCGGCTTTGGCCACAGCGGTGACATTGTCCAACCTGCCCTCGAGTCTCGCGTGGTCTCTCAGGGACGGCCTTCGCTGGAGCACGGCGAGGTCGCCTGGATTCACCCGCAACCCAATCCCAACCCCGCGGCGTCCGCGCCAGACCTGGCAGCACGCCACGTAGTCAGGTGTGCCGCACGGAGCCCCGCTCTCGAAAGTGCCTCCAACAATGCCGGCCGAGTGGCGCTCGTGGAGCCAGACTGCTAGCCCCTGCCCAGGAGAGCTATCCACAGGCTGTTTTGGCTCCGTCTGGCTGAAAGAATTCATTAAAGGAAGAGGTGTCTCACACAGCCGCCATCTACCCCTGCAGCCAGAGGTGAATCAATGGCTGAAAACACCAGAGAACGCTTAACAACACTAAACCTGGAGGAGGCAGCCCGTTTCCCACTTCAAGGCTCACGTTTCCCGGGACGAACAGTCAAGGTAGCCGTGCCCAGGAAATAGTGGGGCGATACATTAAACAGGCCATAAAGAATGGTTACAGTGCGCCTTTTTTTTTTTTTTTTTTGCTAATGTGTGGATTACGTTCCCTCAGGAAAACGTGTGTGTGTGTGTGTGTGTGTGTGAATAGAGCATTGAATAGCATTCAGACCTGCTGTCTGTAGTCAATACACAATTTCTGCTTCATCTGAATTTTATCTGGAAATTAGTCAAAGTAGATTACAGCATTCACTGTCTGCCCAGCATTAAATCATTATATCAATTAAAAATGCAATGATTTGGTACATTATTTAATAACGTTAATCGTAACCAAAAATGTGGGCATGGTTGATTTTATGTTTAAAGCAATAAACTCAACAAAATAAATACAAAAAGTGAAAAATAAACAAATACTGTAGACAACGTTTTTTGAATCAAAGATTTATGTACTACTGTAGCTTTCTGAACCAAATAATTTCCATAAACTTTGCACCAAACATTTAGCTATTTAAGTCATATATGTTAATAATTTAATTACTAGACTCTGAGTGTTGTTTTACTTGGTTGATAGCGCGCTCTGTAATTCACAATATTAATTGATGGGATGGATTATTTTGGATGGAAATTATTCATCACTGTTTTGATGAACATTAACACTTACTGCAGAGGAGGCTTAATATCAAAAAATGAAGCCTCCTCACAGCAACAAATTCCTCTTTACAAGCACTCTTCTGCCACCTAGTGGCTAAACTAAACAAGCAACTTTTTCCAATGGCTTTCTGTTGTTTATATCTAGCACATTTATCAAATAGAGTTTTTCATTCCTAAATACTGTGTTGAATGGGGCAGCTTTCAGTTCAAAGTAAAGCTTTATTGGCTTATGAAACAGTTTATTTCTTTTCTATTTTCATTTTAAGACATGCTACACAACACGTCAGTGATGTCTATTAAATGATACCCTCAAGAGAAGACAGGAATGGTGAACTACAGTACATACATATACCGGGTGATAAAGCAATCTCACATATATTTGTACACACAAGATGGAAAATAAAACAGAAGAATATAACCTTGTATTGGCAGAAGATGAACATTTAATTGGAACAAATTCTAACTGGGAAGTCTGTAAACATTGCACAAGGTAGTGTTCAATTTATTTTCCTCCATTTATAATGTCAGCCACTTCTAGCAGACACCATCATACAATATTTTCTGGGTCACTGATGGCGTTCTTTCAATTTTGCAAATACACTGCTGCAAACACATTACAGCATATCATTGATACAAAGTTGGAGCATCATTATGGGACAGCAGAACTGGCATCTCCTAAAAGGTCACATAAGCACACAGTGGCTTTTTTGGACAATGCAGACAATAGGACACAACAAGGGATGCAAATATAGAAAATAAAGAGAATGTCAGAGAAAACATTATATAAGACATTAAATTATATATATACAGTAAATGGTCATATTACATACATTTTTGGATTTAGGCCCATACAAAATGTAAGCAAAGCATTTATGACCACAGAGAGGAGAACAGACAACACAAGCATTTACTCCAGATGTTTTAACAGTCCTTAACAGTTAATATTGATCATCAGTATCAGAAATAATGGTTTCCAGTGTTCCAACTACAGTGAAATCAAAATTGTCAACCAAAAACCATTTAAAAGCAATCCTTGTCCATGGATGTAAAACATTTTACAAACCTATGTTAGCCTAATAGCTCAATTTCAAATCCATAAAAATTACAAAAACATATCACATACAGTGCAAATTCACATTGATTAATACAAAACATTGCAGTCCAATAACATTCATTACTGTTTTCAACTCGCTGCTCTCAGTTCATGAAAAAGTCACCACCCTGCCTATTCTAATAAAAAGTGCATCGTATCAGAAAGATACATTCTGTAATTTTGAAATGCAACAGTCTTTTTAAATTGGCTTAACATCAAAAGTGAGGACTTTTCTGACATCTTGTCATCCAAAGTTATTTACAACCCGAAGTAGTAGCATTATTTGCTTCATTCTAATAGTTATAGTAATAGTATAGTATCTTAAGATCATTATTTAACCAAATATGTCGTTGCACATGATTTTCTTCAATTCGGGAACAGTCTACGCATCGTTTTAATATGTAATGTACATTAACGTATAACATTTCACATTCACTGCCTATTTTGCATCTCACGCCTTCAGTTCTGAGTCTCACCATTTTAAAAAAGGCCCGCTCTGATTCAACCAAAGGGATGGTCGGGTGAGTATCGTTTCAGTTTCTATCAATACATTCGACATAAACTCATTACAGTAAGGGCAAGTGTGAAGAGTGCATGGTTTAAAATCTGCATCGTATGTGTGCCACCGCTATTATAGGCGTAGCCTATTTCAGTTGTTGCCGCGTGCCCGCAAAATTGCACTCAACTTCTGGTTGTCATGTACATACAGAGATCTCAAAGAGAACAGCCGCTTAAAAAATACCTGAATACCTCCTTGAGATGTGAATAAAACGACGAGCAAAGCTTTTTTTTTTTACCCGACAGATGTTGGATTTGAGTGACGAACGTATAAGCTCAGCGAAGCAAAAGGGACGGGGAACTACGGCTCCCTGCAGGGTCCTCTTTCTTCACATCTTTCAATATCTCTTCCAGAAAAAAAGAACAACACAATCATTAGGCTAAACTGTAGGCTAAAGTTACAGATGAACTGTCGATTTTGGGGCCCGCCTAAGTTCATTTCAGATGATTACACGATAGTGCCGTGTAGCTTTAAGCTGAACCACTGTATCTGTTACCTGGAGTCTTTATCCCTTCAGGCCATACACGGTCATGTGTTCGCATATATTATGCAAACAAATTGTGATTTACAATATATACAGTACATCAACGGGAGTTTAAAAGGAACGGCACCATACACAAACAGTAAATATCTGCTCTGATCATATTCCTTTTCTTAGCCTCTCACCAAGTTATAGGATATATATATATATATATATATATATATATATATATATATATATATATATATATACACACATTTTTTTTTTAACAGTCAGGGATTCAAGTGTTAGGACAGCTTAGGGTGTGTTAGCCTACAGTGCATGTACCACACACAATCACACAACTTAATATACTGTGTTTCCCAAACATTCTCATGTTTTCATGTTTTCTCTCCTCTTCGAGAAAATGAAAGGAGGGTTGGCAGGAATCAAAGACAGGTTGGTGGAGCTGGTGATGCACGGACGATTTGGGCTGGGTTTGCTCAAGTGCACGTCCTGTCCAAGGCACGGAACAAGCTGGTTACTCTCCCCGGGGCTCCTGTGACTGGGGCGCTCCTGTCAGTGCCGGGCTCACAGGGCGATCCTGGTGCACGGGTGCTTCAGTCTGCAGGGCAGAATTCCCCGGTTCAGCTGGTGGAACTCTACCAGCTGGATCAGATCGCTGAACCGCGTGTGACCGTCGTCCAGGCTGAAGAACAGCTCACCCTCATCCTCTACCTGCCTCACACACACACACACACACACACACACACACACACAGGAGAAGCACTGTTGCTCAGTACAAAGCAGGCATTACAGTGGAGTACACAGCCAGAAGTATGGACATGAGGAGGCGTACTCACGGGTAAGATCTGAAAATGTTTGATTCTCTGTGCGTGACAGAGTGACAGGACAAACGTCTTAGGGTTGCTTTGACTGTCCCTCAACAGAAACACCCTGAAAATGAAGCAGAATGACATTTTTAGGCATTTAGCAGATGTCCTTAACCACAGTGACTTACACAGCTTACATTCTTATCACACGCGATCCATTTACACAGCTAGATATCAATAGAAATCAAACCCACAGCTATAGAGTTGCAAGCCGAGTTCCCCAACCCCATGCTACACAACCACCCCATCAAAGCAATGCATGCACTTCTCTGAAGTATGCACACTGTATGTGCAAATGTGTATCTGTTTATACAGGAACACCAGGTGATGAAATCAGAAAAAACATCACAGGCTCTGTTTATAGCACCCAGAACTGACATTGCCCTAAAGTTTTGGGGAACAACTTCTAACAGACGCTTCAGACTCTCTCGTATAGTTGTCGGTTGAAACCATTTTGCCTAATTTAGCTCAAATGGGATGACAGGTGTGCCATCCAGACAAATTACAAGCTTTCTGGGAATGCCTATGCATCACTGAGAATTTGGCATTTTTCAGGATTTCTAAAAAATTCCTACTAAAATAACCCAGAAGTTTCAGCCATTATAAAATATTCACTTATAGATATATGTACAATCCAAACAATCTAACATGTTTTGATACACAATAAACATTCAGGTAAACCTATGCACTGGCACAAGGTAAATTCCCAAATGTTTAACTTTATTTGTTTTCTTTTTTGCAAAAAAAAAGTTTGAAAGAGCACATTCTCTTGAGGCGGTGAACAGAGAAATCAGAGGGCCACACTACAGAACCGAGAAAGCATTTGACTGGATTCCACTGATATCAATATGTTAAATGACTGAACTGTGTGTGTGTGTGTGTGTGTGTGTGTGTGTGCACTGTATTATAAAGCAGTTTGTATACTGATGACCAAATATTTACTGGATGTTATCATTAGGATGCAGATTTGTAACAATGTTATGAGGACAGTGTCAGTGCAACTTACACATGATCAGCTTCACAAAATATCTTTTGCATTTATTGTTTTTCATTGGCAAAGGTTCGAAAATTATTTCACAGTTCATGTTGAAGCAGGCACTTTTATAAGGCTCACTGGTCATGAGCTGTCAAGGGGGCATGGATTAATTACCTGTCACATGGGTTTGAAGGTTTTAGGACTAGGCCCAAGGTCTAAGTGTAGCAGTCAACCGAAACACACACTGTACCCTCCATTTAAACTTACGGTGTTGACCAGATTTCTTTAGAAATTTTATGAAATCAGAGAAGAACAAAAATGGGCAAAAGAAGCATATACAAATACATGTAAGATGAATTGCCTTAAACTTAAAGACAGTTGATTCTCGGTTGAGGAAAGGCTACGTACCCATCAATAAGACCTTGCTCTGCAATCAGACGGTGAGCCTCATCTCTGGAGAGCTTGCTGTGGAACCAGGGCTGTGCTCTGTGGATAGCTACCAAAAAAGACCAGCATATTGGCACAGTGAGTATCATCATTGACTCTAGAAAACAAGTTAGATACAGTTACAGTGCAATTAAATTAAAGATTTTGTTTCATTTATTTCAGAGTCGGCAAACTGTGAGTTGAGCAGTTCCATATTGTCCTTGAAAAACATGCGGGTATTGGGTATACTGGTATGAGAATAGAAAATAATAAATAAATGATCGTTAGCTGAGCAGTGTGACCATTGGTAAAAAGTAACTTGCCGTACCACATGGTTGCAGCATAGCACTTAAAGTGACGCATAATTTGTTTTGGCTACTAGATTAAATTAATGGTCGTCCAACATATGGCTAGCTAACTGCAAAAAGCTAGAGACAATTAATGTTAACTTGATTCATATCCCTAGTGAAGAACGTTAATATGCTACATTAGTACTACAGACAAATATATCGGAGTGGTGCAACACGTAGGCCTTAACTTTTTAAATGCTTCCTTTCCCCCTTTTCCTAAGAGCTATGGGGTTTTAGATTTTATGAGTAACAATGGGATACAATTGTAATTATAATCTATATTGTTTTATTGCCCACAAGCCAGCAACACAGCGAACTAAAATTCAAATGTATATTATCACCCAAGATATAGACACAGACATGGACACCAAAAAGAGCCTATCACATTTGTTCAGAATAATTCCCTTAGACTTTAATATTTTCATATTTTTATTATCATTAACAACTGTGAAGTGGGTGTGTTCCTGAATGACAAGAATATTTGAATTATAATGAGTAGAAATGCAGAAAACTACACTAATTATAAATGAAACAGGCCACAAAGCAAGTTTCCAGACTTTAACTAAAATCATTTCATAGCAGCAAAATCCCATAATGAAACAAAATACACTTTATACACTGCTACATAATTGTCAATTGACAAAGTAATTGGAAATTCTAAATGTATAAGGTTGTACTTCCTATTTTTTGATACACACCTCTGGTCATATCTGTGTGTCATTTAATGTTCATAAATGCATTTGTAACCAAATACAATAGCACTCTTACAATATGTTTTTTTATCAGTGGTGTCATTTTTATCTACTCACCTCTACCTTCGCTATTTTCGGTGAGTTTATATTTTTTAATGAAATGATACTGAGTATGCTAATCAATATAGAATTGTCTTTGGAGGTATCAAGGATTATAATCACTGTAATCAGCCCATGCAAATCCCTGAGAAAAACAAGATGTAGATTTTCCACTTGGTGGCACTACACAGCAGGTATCACAATTTAGACATTTACCCCAGCTCTCATGACCTGTGACCAAGACCCAATACCAAAATTGGTGTATTGGTCCCATTTCTCACGTGGAACAAATTTAACTCAACAATCCATAACTTAAAACTTAAAAACGCTGCTCCTCCTACAAACTTTGATTGATTCGTATGAAACGAACCTAACAGGAGAATAAACATCAAGCTTATGAATCCCATTCTATTGAAATAAAATAATGAAACTTGGTATTTATATTGACATCCACGACACAATCGATTGAAAATACGTCATTTTTGTCATGTGACAGTTGTCGAAAGGGAGTATAAATCCAGCTTTAAGCTCCAGCCCTAAAGCATCCACCCAACCAAGACACATGGTGGTTCTACAAAGCTCCACATAAGAAAAATATTCCTAAACTGTGACAAATCACTATTCCTTTGCAGATATTTCAACTTGCTGTAATCACATATCTGCTCATTGTAAGCAAAACACAGGTCTACCATAAGTTGCCTCCATTGTGAATTAGTCCCCATTTAGGAATATCATTGCTTATCTGGACCAACAACCTGGCTGACTGTCACAAAGCTTGGCTTGAAAGAGGGTGTGGCTCCAGATGTGACATAACAGCATTTGAACAACATGGCAACATGGTGGAGCTATACCAGTATACTGAATATGCAATATTTAAAAACAACTGGCCCATTTGACACTTATACACAATCTTCGGAACCCATTTCACACCCAGTTTAACAGCATATTTTAACCAAACTCCACAAAAATATCATAAAGAAAGTTAATGTATGGAAATATTGCCGAATAATGGGGCACTTAACTTTCAGAGGATGTGGCTTTTTACATAAACGCTTGCATCTCTAAGAGTGCTTGATAAAATATCACACAACTTGGTAGACATGTTTACACACATGACAGGCTGCAACAGCAGTGGCACAGGTTTGTTCAGCCTGCAGAGAGCTCTTAACAATGAAACAATTGACAAGAAAATGGCAATTAACTTTACTCTAACTCTTAGAAACAATGGCCATTCGGTGCTATAAAGCATCAAATTTACTTAAAATTTCAAAAAAGCATTGCTGTATTACAGAGGTAGTAAAGTTGTAGTGGTCCATCCTCTTAATACGAAATCAGGTGCCAGGACCCAAAGAATTGCTTGCAGATGTATGTATCATGATCATTGTCCTAAAGGTAACATATGAAATGCACTTACAGCAAAAATACCAATATGTGCATAATTTTTAGAATATTGGATGCATTTTAAAATGTATTTGTATGTTGAAATAAATGACTTCATTCGCAACTGAAAAACTACTCCTGTTGCATTTATAAGTAGTGGCAGCACTGTGTGAAGAGATGCAGTTCAAAAGCACGCACATTAATGCACGCACTCTAAAAAATCACCTGTTTGGATGGCACTGAAAACAATCCCATCAGTACCATCTCATTTGCATTGGTATCCAAAGGTGAGAAGGTCATCCTGCAGCTTTATCGCAGTACACAGTGAGTAATGATTCGGCTGACGCTAATTTCACTCACCTAAGTTTGACAGGGGGCTCTGCGAAGCGGAGGGGCTCCCGTGACAACTCAGTCGATGGCAGCTCTTCCTCTATGAAACAAGCGAGCAAGAATGTCACACACTGAGTTACGCCTGCCCAAGGCTTTCCCTTAAATCACTTTCACACTCTCTTCTCCCATCAGTCTAACCACAATACACTCTGTCCTTAACTCTGAGTTCATACAGCAGAGTGCGTTTTGGTGAAGTTCATTATAAAAAAATATAATCACAGCAAATTATTTGGAGATTTAATCCTGAAGATTATTGGTAGGCAGACTCAATGTATTTTGTTATGCACAAGGAAAAGAGGTCAGCGAAACCATATTATTAAGTGGTAACAAAGAAGAACAGAAAATTGCCCTTCCTCCCTAACTTATTAAGCTATTTAAAAAATATGCAGTTCAATTTTTCATTCCTTCACAACTATTTTTGAGATTGCTGAATGTCCACTACTTACATATGATAGTGGAGGGTAAACCAAGGTTTTATTGAAGCCAGGCCTTCCTGCATCAGCTGCTTAGAACTGTGCCTGATTCGGCTGATCATTCAGAATTGCACCAGATTGAGCTGATCATTCAGAACTGTGCCTGATTCAGCTGAACATTCAGAACTGTGCCTGATTCAGCTGAACATTCAGAACTATGCCTAATTCAATTGATCATTCAGAACTAAGCCTGATTCAGCTGATCATTCACAAAACTCCCGGTTTAGAACCTGTTACTGTGCACCACTTTGACACAGTGAAACTGGAAGCGGGGCTAAAAATGAGCAGGGGCGCACAGCCGAGAGCCTTACCCTCCAGGTGAGGCCCTCCTCCACAGCCACGGACAGAGCTTCTGAGGGGTTCTCAATCACCCGGCTCTTGTGTCCTGAGAAGTCCATGGCCACCAGCGAGTTCTCTGATATGCTTCTCTGGTGAGGAGAAACAGGCCTAATAATGCAGTCTCACTGGCTAGTAATCCATACTGTATAATGTATCAGGGTTGGGGCCAAATCCATTTTCAAGTCAGTCAATCCATTAATTGAAAAATGTCCATAATGTTATATGGACATTTTAAAAAAAAACAAAAAAAGAACAATTATAATAGTTTTAATCCATTTCCTGAATTGACATTGATCTGACCCCAACACTGAAATGCATAAAATAATATGCTGAACTAATACAAAGAACTTAATGGATTATAAAAACAAACAGCATTACATCTTGGTCCGTCATTACAAAAGTAATTTTAACAGAAGCAAAACGTACATTTCCATTTCTAACGCACTTTTCCTTTTCCTGATCATTTCTGAACTGTCAATCTCCAGGTGTTTCAGTAATAAAGTATAAACTGAAGCTTTTCCATTTGTAATTCATAGTGATTGATCAGAGTCTGGGTGTTGAGCTGCTTGCTGTTTGTAATTGATTTGAATCCAGACCTTAGAAGGCATGGCTGTGGTGTACAGTGGTATTTTGCTGCCACCTAGAGTCCAAAAATAAATGTCAGACCTAATGCCTATGATCCTATAACAATCATCCTCATGTGATCACAGTGGCATAAATGTGTAATCCTGACCATAGCCTTGTTGTCTTTCAGAAACACATGAATGTAGGATGGCCATGAGATGTCATCATTCTTCCTTATGCTGCCACAGAAGGAAATCCGACCCCTGCAGTATTAAAAGTGACTAACATTTCTAAATAGAAGGTTTCTAGACTTTAAAACAGATGCATTTTTAACATCATGTGACTTTTTTAGATTAATATTTAACTTTACATAAATGTAATGCAAAACACTGCTATTCTGTATCTTAACTATCTGGATACAGAATTACAGAATTCTGTCCTCATAACTCTAAAATGTAATCTATAGTGCAGTATTTTTACAGTGAAAAAAATGTAGTTGTTTGGCACTGTGCTCCAGCACATTTGAAATGAAACAATGAATATGAGGTATAAAGTGCAGACTGTCAGCCTGAATTTAATGGTATTTACATCAATATCAGGTGAATGATGTAGGAATTTCAGCCCTTTTTATACATAGCCCCCCATTTTAGGAGAGCAAAAGAGTTGGACAATTGGCTGCTCAGCTGTTTCTTGGCCAGCTGTGAGTTGTTGCATCATTAGGTCATACACAAGAAAGCTAACAAAAGTTCAAGAGTTGATTCTAGGTGTGGCATTTGCATTTGGAATCTGTTGCCGTTGTCTCTCAACATGAGGACCAAATAAGTGTTAATGGAAGTTAAGCAGGCCATCATGGGGTGGAAAAATGAGAATAAATTTATCAGAAAAATAGCCAAAACTTTGGGTGTGTCAAAATCTACTATTTTTTACATTGTTAAGAAGTGAGAACGTACTGCTGAGCTAAGCAATAGCAAGCAACCTGGTTCAGCACAGAAGGCCACTGTAATAGATGACCAAAGAATACTTTCAACAGTCAAACACATTAAGAATGCTCAAGGATGTAGGCATTGATGTGTCAAAGACTAAAATAAAGAAAAGATTACACCAGCATAAACCCAGATGGTTCACTGCAAAATGCAAACCACTGGTTAGAGTTTGCTTGAATGTACATTTAAAAACTGTAGAGCTCTGGAACAAACTCATATGAACAGATTAGATTAATATTAACCTGTACCAAAGTGATGGAAAGAGATGAAACAACAAAGATTGTGTCACGGTTCAAATGCATATAGACTGCACTGTACTAGTGTCTCCTCATTAGATTGCATGAATTACTTGGCTTCGTCAATGATTTTACGAACAATTGCCAGTGTCTCATTGATGTTTTTCAGGTCATGTGCATCGCTCAAAGGTACATCATGATGTGTCCCACTGAACATTCATACCCATGATCCTCCACCAGTCCCATGCCCAGACCTAATCCCCATGCTGTCCCTGCTCTCCCAAGCCACTTGACCCTTTGCCGTCCCAGCCAGCCGCTCTGAATGCCCTGTGCCTTTTTTTCATGACAGCGAAGCAGAGGTGATGAGTTGTTAAGTCTAGGAGCAGCTCATGGGGAGGCTATTTTTATAGAACCGCAGCTCTTCTAGCACGCTTGACTGACCAAGAAAAAAAAATCACGTAAAAAAAAAAATCACGTTAACTCACTCAGTATTGTTTTGCTCAAGGAGGAGGATCGGACCAAAATAAATCATGTGTTAATTCACTCTGAATTGCTTGGTTTAAGGAGGAGAATGAGGCCAAAATAAACTGTATGTAACTCATTCAGCATTGTTTAGTCTTAAGAAGATAATCGGGCCAAAATAAACCAGAGGTGAACTCACGCAGAACTGTTTTATTTAAGAAGAATCTAACTAAAATAAACAGTTAACTCATACATTGGTTCAAGGGAAATTCACACGTCTGCAGGAGTGCAAAAGGTCCTGACAGAAATATTTGACATAAATGACACCCTTCATTTAAATACACCAGAATACAAGGCTAGACACATTAACTTGAATATGAAAAGACTAAGACGAAGGCCCAGAGAGAGAATGCACTACACCTACCATAGGTGAGGCTCTCTGCTTCTGATGTGGCTGGATGAAGTTTTGGTACAGCTGCATTCCATACTGCAAACACAAAGAACAAAGACAACCTTCACATAAGCCTCAGAAACCGAAACCCTCCCAACACTAATGACAGCTGTGAGGCAGACGGCTCTGTAAACACGCCGGTGTACACAAGCTCTCGTGATACAGGGGGAAAGCAGGTCCGCCCTTTTGTAGCAAATGACCTTTTGTCGGCACCAAGCTCATGCTATGGACTTGGAGAGAAATCCAAAACAGAAGAAAACGACAACTGACAGTATGGACGAAGCGTATGGCCAGTTATGACATCACCTCCCAAGGACAGAACCACTGCTGTACTGTGCGCGTGACACCTCGGACGTGCGACGGGAAACACTCTGCCGCCCTCCCACAAGTGGGGCCCAAAGGTTGTCACGGTTACCTTGAAAAGGCGAATGGCGGTCACCCAGCAGGTCCTGATGTGCTCCTCGTCTGCGCAGAGCAGCTTCAGGTCTCGCGGGGAACTCGATTTGTTAGGCTGGGAGTGTACAGAACAGTGCTTAAACATTACTGTGGCAAACATGACATTCACTGCCTTAAGGTTTTTTCCTCATATACATAAACTGTGTTTACTCTAAGAAAAAGAACACTAAGACTCCACTGATCTTTGGAATCATAAAACTGAGGAACCAAAAGAGGCATTTCGCTGTTTTCTCTGCGGCGTATTAATATTTCTGTGTTCTGCTTTGTCTCTGTTTTGCTTTCCTTTATCACTCTGTTCCTATTTCAGGAATCCCTGCTGTCCTAAGTTTAACCAATGTTTCGGTACAAAGTTCAACGCTTGATAAAAGCGCAAGACAGACAACACAACTATGGGGCATTTTACAACATGCCCTAAACATCCTACGTCAGATAACGCTAAAGGTTAAGTAGAGTTAAGCCCAACATCTCAAAAGCTTTGGGAGATAATGTAACCTGCGCCGGAAAGGAGTCTTGCACTATATCTGAGGTTACGTCCTAGTAATTTTTGTTTCATTTGGATTATGACATTTTCATGAAAAGACAGCAAGTTCTTTATTCTCTGCAAATAATAAAAACTCTGACAGTGTGAAAACAAACACCTTTTCTTCATTGAATGGTTACTTTATTATTTGTTACATCTCAAGGATGAAAAGCAAATACCTTAATGCAGAACCCATAGTCGGTTGGGGCACCTTGCGTCTTTCTAGCGGACAGCAAAGTGTACACATCGCTGTCACTGAACTCGGCGATGAACTGGAGATGCCTGGGTTCCTGTGAGGAAGGGGGAAGAGAGACACGTCACGCGGTTACTCCAAAGTTTCACTTGAGAGCTAGACCTGTGCATTCGTGTCCGTTGAACAGCTGAGCTCTGCTTTATGTAACCAGGGATGTGTTACGGTGGCTCATGGCAGTCCTGTATAGAGTGGACTGAATTCATGGGGAAAGCGTGTCCATATGAAGGGCAGAGATTTGTGTCAAAATGGGAGCTGCGTGGGGTGCCCTGCATAAGAACAGAAGCGAAGGAAGAAAAGCAAAACGTAAGGCAGGGGCCAAGGTAAGTGTTTCCTGCATGGTGGTCTTTGTACGCTACGGCTACTGGAGCCAGAGGTTCAGGCGGCCTTTACCACTGCAAAAGAACTACTTGCGGCCCAGTTCTCGTAGCTAATTCCTGGTTCTGCTGCGACTATAATTTTTTTTAAAAACACAAACGGTCCAAACCTGCTGTGTTTCACCTGGAATCGGGCCATGCGGAGAAGGACTGTCTGGCACCCGTGATTGCACTCAGACAATACCAATCTAGTCCAAACAGCATTGCCCTATATGACACAGGTTCAATCAGTTCATTCGTTAGATAGCGCCAGATACGCAACACAATAAAGGGAGGTTAAATTATCCAATAAGCAAACTTGCCGGGAACAGCACACACCAAAACAAACTATTTCCACAACGGCCGCGCACAGAGCCAGAGCAGCTGTCACACTTTTCTGCTGCGCTAGATAAATTTTCCTGTGCCGAACTGTAACGGACAGACATGCATTGCTGAACGGGAATAAATGACACATGACGAAAACATGCAGCAACCGAAAAAAGGTCAAGTCAAGTTTGACTCCTTCGGCAGTATTGGATTGCGGATATTGACAAGTGCAAACTAGGGCCGCCCGGTACTTGGGACAATGGCTCTTTTGTTGTAGGGAGAGGAAAACGGAGAGCCGGTTGGCACGGCGACGGGCAGGTGTAAGCCTCGTCTGTCAACAGTTTGCAGGGTTCGGTCCCTGACATGCCAACCAACCTGCATTAAATCCAGCCGGACCGGTTCCAAGCAACAAGGGGAACCACTCAAAGCAGACTGCTGCACCATTGCCTCATTGGTTGAATGAGAATGCTAATAGCATCACTAATGATTGCACGGAACATGTTTCATAACATCATGATATTTTATGTATAATGCAATGTATCACACATACCTTTGTGCCTTGGCGTATGTGTATTAGTATGTAATGCATGCGTGTCTTGGTGTCAGTGTAAACTCTTAAGTGTACGGTAGATGACTTGGTGTGTATGGACCTGAAGGTACTGTTGTGATATTTGATTTGTGTATTGTGTTTACTTATCAACTTGCAAAATAACTTGATGACATGGAGGCAATAATGCACTATATGTTTCATATTGTGAAAAAATGGTGTTAATTCCTGCTTTGTAAAGATCCTGCCCTTTTCTCCTTTCACTAATGCCTGACTGACCTTGGACATCCCCTTGTTGGAGTAGTAGAGTCCAGACCTCCGTAAAACAAAGTAGAACTTCTTCCAGCATTTTCTTCCGAACTCCTTAGCATGAAGGTACCCGTGAATTTCCGGGCAGGTGCTTGAGCTTAGAAACGTCTGTAGAAGAATGACAGAATCCAGAAACACTGCCATTGTGCAAAAAGAGAAATCACATCCTTTATGAAGCATAGAAAAAGCATGAAATATCAAAACGCACCGTGACAAGGACACGTATCTCCTATAGGTACCTGTTACAACAAAACTACACCGCATGGCCAAATGTATCTGAACACCCCTTGGTCTGGGGCTGTTTTTCATGGTTGGGCTAGGCCCCTTAGTCCAGTGAAGGCAAATCCTAATGCAATGACATTCTAGACAATTCTGTGCTTCCAACTTTGTGACAACAGTTTGGGAAATGGTTTTGTCAAGATTGGTGAGAACGAACTTGACTGGCCTGCCCACAGCTCCACCCCATCCAATACCTTTGGGATCAATTGGAAAGCCAACTGCGAGCCAGGCCAATCAGTGCCCGACCTCACTAATTCTAATTCTGGCTGAATGGAAGCAAATCCCTGCAACAATGCTCCAACATCTAGTATAAAGCCTTCCTAGAAGAGTGGAGGTTGTCATAGCAGCAAAGGGTGGACCATCACCATATTAATGTCCATAATTGTTGGATAGGTGTTGGATGTCAGGTGTTCACATACTTTTGGTCATGTAGTGTATCAGTTAATGATACTGTAAGGTAATTTATTAAGTTGCTCCCTTCCTTAAGTTGCCTTGCCATGCATTAGACAGCTGTAATTATTGAATTCATTCTAATGCAATACAAGACATGGAACGATAAAAAACAAATGCAAATATATATTACTCAAAAATAATTACAATTAGAAAGAGCATGACGCAGAGTTCTTCCTTTCTAGGTAACTGGGACTAAACTGTCTGAATTTTACAAGTGATACCTTATCAAACAGGGCAACTCACATATCATTCTCTGGGTGTGTGTATTATCATTACAGAATATTATTACATAATATATTGTATTTGTATAAAAATATATTGTGCTTTTTTGTGTGAATTTTCTTTAGTATTGAAAAGACTGAAGCATGCACAGAGGGATGGGAATATCAGTGGCAGCCATTTGTCTAAGTGAAAACAGGCTAGTAGGGCACCAACACAAAGCGTCCATTCAGTGGACTAACCTGTTTCTAGTAAAACCTGGAATGGCAACGACTACTGTGCCATTTCCACCATTCCATAACGTCCGAAGACCTGGAAATTCATTTTTGTCCCCTGTAGGGGAAATTAGCCTAAAGTCTTCATTTCAAGAACATCCTCAAGCACCAGGTCTCAGAAGGTTATGGTTACGGCAGGTTGTTTTTGCCTCTGACATGTATTGAAAGAGAGCTAGTACCTGTATTAGCTGAGAGTGGTTCATTATCCCGTTGGTTTCATTTGATGTAGACACCATGTGGTCCGGGAAAAAGTCCTAACAATATGCAGAAGAGTGAAAACAAAAGTGGCATTCAGATTATTTAACTGCACAATATTTGAAATCAAAATGGCCCTAATTCTGCATGTTAGATTACAGAGCAACACTTCCTAGCAAGCATTCCACAGGACATGTGTTAATGTTTTTTTAAAACACTGCGTTTATGGAAACTAATATAGAGTGTGAGTGTGCTAGGCCACCATGTCCCTACCAATGTCTACTTGAAGTATAAATAATATTCAAATTTCCTATGTCATGATTAAGCCAGATTTAACAAAATGGTGATATGGCATAGCCTACGTCTATATCAGTTGGCATGAACATTTATAAATTCTTATGTTCTGCTTCTGTATATCTTATGTGATTCTTATGAAGGTTTCTTCACATTTGGCCTTACCAGTTACATTATATGTAGTTCATGTTTTAACAATCGAATGGAATGTAATCTGTAAGGTGGTTCTATGAAACAACAAAACCAGAGCATTAATGAATTATTAGCCTCCCATGGGCCATATATTTCTTAAACTGTTTTGCCTCTGAAAATATCAAGTTCAAACAGGCGATGATAACTCAATCCGCTCAATAAAAGCCAATAAATAATGTCATTTTAAAGGGCTGTACTATAGAAAGAGACCTCTAAAATTCCATCCTCTCAAAAAAAAAAAAAACCATACACTGCACTTACCAGGGGTTTCTTGAAGAATTCATATTTGGCATAATTCTTTCTGAAATACAGTCTGTTGTCAGCATCAACATCCCAGGATGCCTGCACCTCCATGACTGACTCATGGTCTTCTATGGTTCTCTCTGGGTACAGAAATTCAACGAGGTTGAAGAGAGAGCAAGAGTGTGAGAAAGAAAGAGTAGTCAAGCTGACAGTAAAACAAAGGGATATAACTAAGTATAATTATTGTATTCAATATGTTTCTGGAATCCTTGCTATAAACTGACCCAAAGTTACAGTATATCACATTCTAAATATTGTGACAAATATGAAGGTAGCAGAATACACACAACAGAAAATGAGCAGGGTTATTGTACAGCGAGCATCTGCAGTCATGTGATGTTTTAGGCTGCTTGTGTTTAAAGCATGAAGGCATAGTTACCCTTAAGCACTTTGTGCCGGGGAGAGATTAATTATTTACCTTTTTCCTCAAAATTATTCTTTGTTAATGAACAACCATTAAAAATAATGAATCTGATGCTCAGTGTGCAAAGCAAGTTGTGTAGGGGTTGTTTCACATCATTGTTGAACTTTATTCAGCTCTCAGAACCCAAAATGAATATTTTATGAACCTATGGAAACCAGCTGTTTGCATCCTGCTATCTGGAACACTGCATAGTTATCAGAAGCTAATTATTCCCATAGCATAATGACAGTTAGAGCTACATGAACACATTACTTGAGGTCTAAAATAAATACTCTTTCTCTGCCCAATGCATTAAAAAATAGGAATGCAAAAGAGGCCTACAGCAAAGGATCTATACACAGAATAAAGTCAAAGCTGGTGTTCTATTCTTGCTTTGAGGTTATGAGGTTATAGATCCTTTACTGCATTCAGAAATAAAAAAACAAAGAGGCCTACAGTAAAGGATCTATAACCTCATAATCCCAATGGAAGAATGGAACATTAGCTTTGACTTTATTCTGTCTCAACAAGAAATAAAGGCAATAAGGCAAAATTATATAATTTTGGACAAGTATGTTTTGTAAAATGTAGGGTGTGATAGCTTTAAATCCAATCTGGTCTACTATTATTTATGCCCTTTTGGTAGGCTACCCCTCGGAAAGAGAATCAAAAGAAAGAATAAGCAACAGAATGTTTTATTAGAACGATTATGTTCATTATAATTTAAAAAATAATCTTTATTTGAATCTCCAAATTCATTAATAGGTTAGCCAAACAATTAACTGGTGCAATAAACCAACAAGGCAGAACAAACAACTGCATTTAGACCAAACATCTCTACTAAACAGATAAGATAAGGCAATGAGAACATTGAGTACATTGACTTAGGAATGTAGGGTTGCTACCTATAATGACCTAAAAGGACATTGAAAGCAATATTAAATTACCAGCAGAGAGAGGCCAGCAAGTCGTATCCTATCAGTGAATGACTTGACTTCAGTGTGATGGGAACAAAATAAAACAAGGTAAAACGCTGACAGAAGATGGAACAAACATACTCCTGCGAAACCACCACAAAATACAAGAAAACATTTCCTCTCTTCCACCAAACTTCACTCAAGAAGCTGGCCCTGATTGGTCGATGCTAAAGCACTGACGAGGCCACATTCTTTCATGGCAAAGACTAGCTTATCTAACATCTGAAAAACATGCTTTTTCTAAAACGTAAATCTTAAGTTGTAGAAAGCAGGACAAAGAGCCATATTACTATCAAAAGGTTCATTGTTTAAGCTTCTTTTGAAATGACACCTCTCAAGCGTATATACACATGTACATACATAGACAGTTTCAGGCATGTGAAGCACTGCTCAGATTACTGAAGCACACTATAAAGTAGTTAATATATTCTTAAGTAGCCCGGTCTATATTTGTGCAGAATTATCCTGAGACTGAATGAGATGAAGATGGAGCAGATGGCTGAATTACGAAATCTAGGGAGGAAAACTTCTGAGGAATCATCCAGCCAGGAGGGACAAGCCACTGCCGCGACTGCCACAACCCCTTTCCTTCCCTCCGCAACCAGTAGGTTTAGCTAAAGGCTACATTTTGCATCACAGACAGAACTGTCGGGAGATGACATGAAAAAAGTGATAAGAACTTTAAGGCAAATGTTAAATTAATATTGCTGTTGTATTACTAACTACTGAGAAAAATAGCGTACGGCAGAATATTGCAAGAGCTATCTCATTTTAATCTTACGCAGCTCCAAAAACAAAAAAAGTACACTTATTATTACTTATTATAAAGGATGCACTACTTGTCAGAAATGGATCATTAAATAAATAACTTTTGTTCAGTGAATATTGTATTGCCAATCGTGTCCCTGCATCGGGACACTAAACACCGCCATCATTTATATGAAGTTTTGAGGATTTATTTGATGCGTTTTGCTGCATGTGCAAAACCGTTCTCTCATCATCTCTCACCAGCGCTCCTCAGCTCCCATTAAACACGGCTTAGCTGCAGGAGCTGATCTCACTGCATATCAAACGTGCCATGTCATATTTAAGACTGTGAATCATCTTCAGGCCCATTGATCATTAGAAGAGAGAAAAGCACATTACCATAATTCATTTATAAGTAAACAATTTGATTGGTCAATAAAGATCTATTCATTTCAAAGGCATTGAGGTGTTATGTAATGAATCGGTACTCTGGTGGTAATCAGTGGTATCTTCCTATTGCTGCCTGCATCACCCGTGACTCAGCAGGTGGAGAACGCACAGTTCTCTTTAAGCTGAATGAGGAATATATTCCTTCATTATAAATGGAAAGGCATTGATGTGGTGCACACTGAGGCAGCAGCACTGGAATGCTGGAGCCATCCATGGGGAGATGAGTAATAACGTTTCCTGTAAGACATATCAAAGTAGAAAGCCACTTGGAATTCATTTCTCAGCAGCCAAACCTTTGAGAATAAATCTAAAGCCAGAAGCTTCATTCTCACTTCTTTTTTTCACAGTCTCAGTATAACTGATCTGAGACTGCTGTTCACAGTTACCGCTCAAGATTTAGTCCTACTCAAACAATATACAGAATACGCTGAATTTTACCGCTTGCCGACTTCTCTGCACTCACACTCCACTAGCCTTGCACAGTCTCCAGAGGGTATAGTCAGTCCGTGACAATCGCAACACATCAGAAGGACGAAGAATGCGTCTTACCTATGCCCAGTTGCGAGAGCTGCTCAAAGAGAGTCCAGTTGTGGTCGTCAACGCAGTGGTTCTTTAAAATGAAGAGCTGGCAAATGTCCCGCGCAGTGATGTCACACGGGACCTCTATCGCCCGATTCGTGTTATCCTCGTTGTACACTTTTATCACCTGGAACGAGAACATGGACAAGTCAGACCGGCGTTACTGCGCCTGTCCCTTTAAGAACAAGTTCCGGATCACGTTTCTGTCACAAAATCTTGCAATATCCGACTCGCAATGCAGTGTGTTTTAAAAGTGCAAACTCTCAAATGCATCGCGTGCACAAATGATGCTTTGGTGCACAGGTGCGCCGTGAAATTTCCACATTTTAAAGTCCCGTCTTAAGAGGAAGGGGGGGGGGGGGTCATATTTCTGAAAACTGCTCTGGTCCAAACAGCCAGTTTTTCCACATTTGAGCCCCCACATTCACTGCCATTAAACAATGCCCTCGGTCAAGTCAGAATTCTGCCATTTCACAAGCCACAGTACAAAGCTCCAATGCTGCAAGTGGGAAACAAGACACAGAACACTGCTCCAGCTCTGCAAGTCAGACACAAGCTACAGTATTCAGCTTTAACACTGCAAGCTTTTCCTACAGACATCATCACTCAGAACATGTTGCCATGTGCTGAGAGTTCAGCAATACTGAAAAAATAGCTTCCTCAAAAACTCAAAATCTTAAAACATAAATGTGATAGCAATAAAACAATGACACTGAAATTCCCAAAACCAGGATAAATGAATGCATGCACTTCTCCTTGCTACTTACCCATCTGTTAGGAGACAAGCAGACTCGCGAATTTGGACTAGCTCTGCAGCTGATATAGGACTGTGTGCACAACATGGTAGAGACAGCTATGTGTGGGACACACAGACCCGTGCATCAGATGGCTCACACACACACGCGCGCGCGCGCAACTGGAAGCGCACAGGCGCGCACGCACACACACACTGCGCGAGCGGGAGGCAGCGGGTCCTCTCTCCTCACTGCAGTGGAGCTGAAATGAGGTAATTAGACGGAGCTGCCTCTTTGCGGAGCGTATCTCCTGGCTCCACTGATATATGTCACCGGGGCCCTGCCCAATCACCTGACACCTATTCTCAAGCAAAAGGAGCCACCGACGAGGCTGCAGCGCACTGCCTGGAGGGAGAAGAGGGAGAAAAAAAAAAGGCACAAGGTTCGCTCCTCCTCCCTCTTGGCACGACCCTGACAAGTATAGTTCTCGGTATAAAGCTCTGCGTGAGTCCTCAGGCAATTACAAAGCTGCTGGTTAAATGTAATGCTAGTTGGGTCAACTCTGTCCAAAGTTGATGAGGGAGACGGGGGTGGGGCCGGGGGCGGGAGGGAGGATCAACTGGACGCCACGCTCTTTGTGCTCCAATCTCGGTTTAAGGCGGACCGCCAGGGCAAGACAAGCTGGCCCTCTATTGTGGAGGGAAAGGAGGTCACACGGTTCCAGCAGAGCCGGGGTTAGCACCCTTCAGGCAACCAACAGCGAATGAGAACCCCCGGCCATGACATCATCCCCCAAATGAGGTAAACGATCTGCTATTTAATCAAGCCGGTGTGGAGATTTACAAGACAAAAAAAAAGACCCTTAAGGATCTTTCTTTGCCGGCACTTAACAAAAGCCAGGCCAAGGGGCTGGTTCACTGAAATCTCTTTCACAGGCAGTGCAGCCCGCACCCCCCCCCCCCTCCCCACCGCCACCGCGAGAACCCGCCGCGGACTGCGAGAAGCGCTGCCGGCGACGCGGCCCCCGATAAGCCGCTGCCGCAACAGCTGGCGGACGCGCGAGCTGGAGAGGCGTTTTCGAGGAGGGAACCGGTTCTAAATATAAACGACTGTCTAATGCGTGGAAGGACGCATTCCGAGTATGGCGGGTGGGGGGGGGGGGAAGGGAGGGAGGGAGTGAGGTGGAGGAGAGGAGAGAGAGAGCGGGGGGGCAGTCCCACTTCGGCTGTATGTGGGAAATGCGTCCAGGCAGCCTTCCAACGGCCGTCCCATGTGGAAGCCTCTTTGCCAGATGAAATCTTGGAGGGATTTTATGTCACAAGGAACAGGCCTGAGTTTGTCACAAGGTGTAGCGGCCTTAGCGCTCGGACCGGCCCCCTCTCAGATTCCTCTCGGGATGCGGACAAAGGGGAGAACCACGCAAGGTCGCATTTGTCACGCAGGGAGAGACGGCAGACATCATCAGCGTTCGCCTGATGATTACCGTAGCTCGGTACAATTTTTCGACGTAGTCGCCAGGGGCGTTCTTGAAATGGCACCTGCTGTTAACGAGGGAGAACGGACCCGGCTCCCGCGCTGTTACACGGCACAGATGATGAAACAGCATTTCTAACTGCATTTTAAACAGGGCGTCACTTTATCGCACTATTATTAGCAGTGCCAAGAGAGATCATTTCTGCGTTCTCTTAAAACTGACTGGCAGCACAGAACGCCTTCCAGACCGCAATGCCAGTCGAAGGGTGCTCGTCAGTTTATTCGAAAAATGCCAAGTTGGTCAGAAGATTAAAAAGGAATTACTGTTTCCAAGGACTGTTGCTACGGTGCTTTTCTGAAGCAGCGCGCCTCAGTCTGCAGACACTGTAACTTCTGGGAGGTTCTGTGCTCGGCAGCAAAATCTCCCTTACCCAACGTGGACACTGTAATTTTCCCCTCTGCTTGCCATCTGGTTCACCGAACACATGCATTTTCTTTTATTACTGTCCATATAGCACATCTACATCTAACCCTGCTAGCCAGCTAGAGAAATACCTGATTATCCGTCTAATTGTCCTCAGATTACTGCGTGTTAACACTTACTCTGTCCTTGAGGAATTAGTGTGTTTGATAAATTTTCATACAGATCTAAAATTATCAAACAAAAAACAACACCAGCAAACTCCTAAAACTACCATTCACATTCAGCACACAGACTAAATATAGAACATATTATTCATACATATTGTACATTGTGTTATTTATAAATCTGAACACTTGAAGAGACTCATCTTAAAAACCTCGGTCAAGGGTAACAGCTGTGCTCCGTTTAGGAGCCCAGTGTCTTTTCTCCTTCGCCACACTACATACTGTCCTTTACATGAGCTATGATAAAGAAGACAGGACAGTGCGTCCATGATAAATCTTTGCCGCATGTCATCCGCTATTTTGAAAAGTGGCCTTCATAAACTGCTGCTGTCAACCGCCACTTGCCGTAGGCCCTGATATCGCCGGGCACAAAGACCCGTATTCATGCAGGTCCCACGGAGCCGGCTCCTGCCTGTCTTACCTTACACTGCTGAGTCCCACAAGCCCCCATCTCTGGCCGTCGCTCTGTACTGAAGTATTGATTTAAAGCTGCAACTTGCACATACGTGCAGGTGGCACAGCCTGCAATAACCGAACCAGTGCATCCATTAAGTTACACACCTGAATCCTAATGAGAACTAATTTAAATAATGGAATACATATCCATGTTTAAATTCTACAGTACAACTGGCCATTTGCTAGAAGGCATTCGATTATGGTAAACATGCCATATATGGCGCATAGGTTCTAGCTGGTATCGGAATGCAACTGGCATTTGCAAGAAGGCCCACTTCGAATGGGTTTCTTAAAGGTTTACTGCGGGATGATAAAAACGCAGCCCTGCCCATCTGAAGGGCAAGCGAGCGCGTGCTCCGCGCCTACAGCTCCGCGCTGAACAGAGCCCTGCCCCGGGTTTATATGGGAGAACAAACAGCCGACTCTCAGGAAACCAAACACCGCGGTGCTTCGGCCCAAAGAATACGCGGAGTGTGCCCGCCTGAGGTTAGCAACAGATAATCGCTGTCAACCTGCAACTCAAAGAACTTAAAGAAACAGCTATGCCGCGCGGGCCACGAGGAAACAAGAGAGGAAACATGACACGCCTCCGATATGCTACAGGAACAATGAGCTAGCAACAAAATATAACTCTGTGCCCTTGTACTGCCATTCAAAAACAATGATCAACATGTTTTATTTTCTTGGGGCCTATGGTTTTAAACTGAATTCTCCGTGATGGCATTACACATAGCCGTGATGTTTTTGCAATTAGCATGTTGGTCCTGCAGCCAAAACAGAGAAGCGGAAATATATTGTTTTTTTAGGAAAAGCAACAAATATTAACACTATACTGATGCATATACAGCTACATGTACCACATTCACCCTTGATGGTCATTATGATATACATTCAGAACTGGAAAGTGAAACATAGCAACACAGCAACACAGCCCCTTATGGATCTTTAAAAAACCCCTTCGGATGACAGAAAAGGGAGCTATCAAACCGAACACGCACCCTCGCAGGCATAGACTGTTTTTAAAAGTCCCTTATCTCAAGGCCAGCGTCGTGGAGACCAGTTCGCCCATTACTCTTTGCTGTTCTCGCCTTGAACCGCGCTCCCACAGCTGCGGCTCCGTCTACCTGTCTGCGCGCGATAGAGCCACGGGACGGCCGCGCCGCGCCGCGCCGCGCTCTGAGTCGCCGTGCCAGTCCCAGGGCCACGCCAGCTATCACATCTGGCCCCTCGAACAGACCCAGCCTCCACGCTCCCCGCCGGAATGCATTAAAATCACTTCGCCACCATCAATCACCTAAATCACCGAAGAATGCTCCGGTTCATTCGGCACAGAGCCCGCGACGCTCTATACCCGCGAAAGCCCGAGACAACACAGCTTCTATTTTGCGACCTCCGCCAAACTATTTTGCAGATACGATGTAAATATGTTCAATTTGTGCTTTTTTTTCCACAGGTAAGCAAAGGAAAAATGTGTTGGTGAGCAAGGAAATTCAGATGAACACAATGGTTTCACAAGTCTTTCACAACCAGAAAGATCTTTCTAAAATGTCATTTGAGAAGCTGGGCACTAATATTGACTGGACATGTAAAAAAATAATAATAATTTTGCATAGACCTGCATTATTGTTCATTCAGTTCAATGGTGCCAGAATCCAGTCCTGGAGGGCTGCAGTGTTTGCTGTTTTTTTGTGGGGTGTTTCAGCACCAGTGATTCATTTATGTCATTGGTTGCTTAAATAATCTACACACCTTGTTCTCAAGGCCTAAATTGGCAGCTGGTTGAAAGGAAACCACAAATACTTGCAGATGTAGGGCCCCCCCATACTTGAGTTCGACACCCCTGATCCAGCTGCTTAATCAATAATTAGCTAAATGAAATTTCTGTGAATTTTCCTGCTGCTCCTCTTGAGTTGCTTCACCACAAAGTCTTGTCCAATTTAATTGTCCATTTTAGTGACTTTTAATCAACATCATTCACAATGAGCCTCATATTTTATGGTGTAATTGTCTGGAAATTAAGAGGCTTATTCTCAATTCAGACTGTAGATTTAGGCATTGTTTTTTTTTTTTGTTTTTTTTTTTGCACGATAAAGAGTTTTAATCCGCTGAGGACAGAAGTCGTTGAGCAATTCTTGTGTAGTCATCCTACACTTTTTTTAGCTTTGCCACAATTCAGCCAGTTAGTCTTGAAGAGAACACACTTTTCTGCATTGCCCCCACAAAGACATCTTACAAAGTTCTCAGAAGTGATGGAACACAATTTTTAAACTGGATGAACTGAAGAAGAGCACTGAATTTCTTGTGCTGTCAAGTTCTTTGATAAATGGCGTGTTTGTTTTGATCCATTTTCAAAAACTCATTATAGCTTACCGAAGAGAGTTTCTGACTTGAAAACTCAAACTGCAAAAATAACATAACACATATACCCTACATGACAACAGTTACCTGTAATGTACTGTGGTAAAGAATAAAAATGTTCACGTATTCACCACACTGAAGACATGCCAGGGGCAAGACAAATATTGCAGACAAATGCCATGTTTGAAGTGACAGTAAGAGTTAACAACGGTGAAAAAACACTGAAACAAGAGCACGCTGGCACTGCTACCTGATCTGTCACGACAGCAGTTTCCAACGCACACCGCTTTTCAAAATGGTATAATATCAAGGCTTAATTTTTATAGGAGTAAGGAAGACATTGGAATACACAAACAATCCTTTTTAATATTCATCATGATGGTGATGGTACAGTAATGCACACTGGCATCCTGCAGCTTGTGTGAACCTAATTAAAGATTATTAAATTAAACTAATGAATTAACAGCTCAATTATAATATAAAGGTTCAACACAAAAGCTCAACCAGATTTGCATGCGATATCCTAGCATTATAGTTTAAGCATAGAGGAGAAACAATACATGTGACAAGTAGGCTAAATAAGTGACACATACACACTTCTAATGATAATATTTTACTAAGCTGTTTGAGAGAATAGATAAAACCTCAAACACCCGATAGTGATCTGCCTTTTTTTTTTTTAAATGAAGCCACATGCAGCGCAGTTTTGAAAAACAGTTTGTGTTGGAAAGCACTGTTATGACAATAGACAAGCAAGAACCCTGTGGGGCTTTCATTTCAAATTCCCTGCCTTTTCAGAATTGTCAACTATGTCTACCACTTAACTATCTTTCTATCGCCTATTTTCCATACTAAGAAGTCAATACTTGTGTAAGCCAAAATGACTGGTTTCATGAAGTGAACAGTTAGCTGGGAGGTCTAAGGTCGGCTATGGTCTGTCAGAACTGACTGCATAGATATATATGGATTCTGTAATGGGTAGGTACGTAACATTTCAATTTTTTTTAAATACACTGAAAAATAAAATAAATTAAGGTTCAAAAGAAAAGTTAATCTAGGTTTGCATGTGATACATCCTAGAATTTTAGTTGAATAAAGGAGAAACAATACATGTGACAAGGAGGCCAACTACAAGTGACACATACACACTTCCAATGATAATATTTTACAAAGGTGTTTGAGAAAATAGTTGAAATCTCAAACACAGTGATCTACCTTTTCTTAGATGCAGTGCCGTTTTGAAAAACAGTTTGTGCAGGCTGTGCATAATGACGTATTCAAGGACCATAAAATGTAATCTGCTGCACAATGGGTTTTTAAGGGATCTACCACATTTCTAAGGAAAATGAAGAAACTGCTTGCAGAATATCTTGTTATAAAGCCATTCATTTTATGAAGCCTCATCCTTCAATTATGTATCCGCACTTTGGGTGAGGTAAATCTGAGGAGCACGTAAATGAAAGTGTCACAACAGATCTTGCTGCATGTCTTGATTATTCTATGAGTCTGCATTGGATATGGCTAAACCCTATCCTTATTCAAAGTGCCAGACCTAAGATTTCCATAAATGAAGTTTCCATTTACATACTACACAAAATGGGAAAACTTTCTTGGAAAACTTCACGGGCAATCGCCATACCCAAGGGTACTAGCTCAGTACATTTACAGGCCCTTCAGCCTATATTTTACGGGGCCAGTTCTCTAAACGCCACGCCACACTGCCGGCCTCACAATCACAGGCGACCGTGTCCCGTCCTCCCCCTCTCGCCCGGGCATGTCGGAAGGAACCGGGGCGTCGGGAAGGGCTGATCCGCCATTTCTGCGGGAAGAGCGCCGGACCAACCCGCCGGGCGTGACCAGGAGGGCAGTCTCCGGGCATAACAGCTGAGGGCATGGTGCCTTAAATTACAGCACAGCGATAGCCAGTGGGTGGGATGCCCGAGACACCGCTCGGCCATCGGCATGGCGATGAGGCCGAGCCTTGCCTGGCTTTGGCCCACAGGATTCTACTCAATCTCAAAGCAAAGCAATTAGGATTTAAGCAACTGTTACTTCCTTTAAAAAGGACCTGTGCAAAATAAAAAAAAGAAACACTTTCTACATTTTAAAATATAAAAAAGCTGTTTAAATTAAACAAACAGATCCTAAACCTCAGATATGTTTGGATGTATAATAATAATAATAATAATAATAATATTGTTATTATTATCATTATTATATCACAGTTTGATAATATGCAAGTCTAGAACTGAGCATTTCATTATCTTTATTTACTGTATGTGTCTAGTACAGGAATCAGCATTTGTTTCCAAAGCCATATGGGTAATGCACCAATAAAGAGCTTCGGGCTCAATCAATCAACAGTCAAACTTCTGCTGCCCGCTCTTAATGCTCTTAACGCATGCTGGAGTCGATGTGTGTTTAGTGTCACACAATGTTCAGTCCACAAGCCATTTCAAATGCAGATATGAGGAACAGATTCCAGACCTGGTTATAAATTATACATGCTTCACATCAGCAAGGGTTTTATTACACCAGAACACAACAGCTCAAGACCAAGGGAATGCATCCAATTGTAAAAGCACAGTACTTCTGTTCAGCACTCTGTTTACACAAGCACTGTTTGTCCCTGGCAAGAAGAAATCAGGAAGAAACATGAATGCGCTCATTTAAAAGTCGATATCTGTCACTGATGAAATGCACCATGGCATCTATGAGAAAATAAAAACTATTTACTGTATCAAAAGGCCAGCAGAGGGCCATTGAGCTGGAGTGTGCTTCCAACTAAACACTTTCCCTGGTGTTCTTTTCCAAACACTGGCTGACATTTTAAATCTCAAGCTACAGATTGTTTTTGTTTTATTGTAAAAAGCACACTATGAAGCAGACTACCCGTGCTTTCAGAGAACATCCCTAACTTTCCTTTTAAATCTGTCATTTCACATGAAGGACACTTCCACTTAATCAAACAGACAAACCCTTTCAGATGTTAGACAGCCCACCAGAAGGCTCACAGTAAGCAATGACTTCTGCGATGAAACTCTTTCACTAAATAAAAAAGGTTGATTCCACTTGCAACTTGGCGTAAAACAGCATTTGGCACTTCTCGTGTAGTTATTGAATTAAAGTGAAAGCCTAGAACTAATGTGTGAGATAGTCCATTCCCTAACAAGTTTATACTGTTGAAAGGACAAGATTAAGGCTATGGCATAATCCCAAATCTAGATTATACAGCAGAAAAGACCGGTTGGTATTCTTACCCGCTTCTGAAGGAGAAGGGGAGTAATCAGAGGCAAGGTGACTCTTCTCGCATTGAAGTTCATGCTGCTCCCTTCGAGTAGTTTCGAACAACACCAACTGAAGTAGCCTGCCAGGACTGATAAAGGGCTGATGTTTCTGAAAATACCTTTTAACTGGAATATCGTATGTGTATTCAAAAGTGCACATGAAATTTGTATAATAACCAGTCACATGTAATGTAGTGTAATGCCCAATGTCACGGTGCAGCTCTGCCTGAATTCAGCCGAACACGAAGAAGGGAGAATCATTCCACAGATCCCAAACTCCTCCTTTGTCCTTGGAAACGCAGAATGATTCTCTATAGAGCAGTAAGCCAGTTCATCGTTCTAATAAAAACCCTCCATAAAATAACTCTTCCAAACACAGAAGCTTGGTTGAGCGGGCATTAATTCAGTAATAAATTGGAGGACAAAGGCTCAATCTAAACAAAATGTGCTCAGCCCTTATCCTTCAACGAGTGTTACTTTTTTACGTGCATATTTTCATTAATTCCAGGAGCCACAGAAGTCTTTATGTTGTGTGAGAATATATGAGCATGCTGCTTCCCTGAATTAGTTAGTCAAATCTGAAAACAAAGCAAACAGTGGTGAGATTGAATCAGGGCCTAAATCTCCATGCAAACGTTGATAGATGGACATTGAAGTGTTGACTATTCCGCTTGCTTTTGTTAGCAGTTTGCTCTATCACTGAGACCTTTCACAAAACATAGGCATTGCAGGATATTATTTTATGTGTTTTCAGAGACTAGAGCAGCTACTGTAATCCAGCCAAATCAACCATACTTTCCACAAAGAGATTCGTCCAAAATGCTTTAAAATAACACAATAAAATCATGAATAAAAACTGCAAACCTTGTTTAGAGTATATTGCAACCAGCAAGTGTTCACTAAATACAGGGCCTGATTAACAAGAGGTTAGTGACTGAAACTGTAGCAGCCATGAACTATTCTAATTTTTTACAGAACAGTGATTTCTCTGGAGGCTAAAATCGACAGCATATAATGTGCAATAAAAACAGTAACATAAATTTTTTTTTGTCCAGTTTAGCATGTACCATAACTCAATTATGGCTCAAATTGTTATTCAAGTGAAAAGACAAAGCACTTTGTCAGTACACCGAATTTTACACTATTTTTACTATTCCATTTCATAATAGAGGGAGGTCTTGTTTCGTTAGGTGTTTAAAATGCGGCACATTTTTTCCTCTTGCTGTTCCTGCGCCATTTTTATCAATATAGATATGTAATGCAGAGTTAACGGCATAAGATGAAAAGTTACAACTGAGAGGCAAAAGTCACAGCCTTCAAGGTAATAAACAGCAACAGGACAGAACTGATCCAATTTAATATCGCTCCCACCGAGCAGCAACAAAAAAAGATGTGCTTGAAGTGGCCTGTAAATATAATGGCCATTTGAGGTCATTGTAAGGAGGCAACGCTCGCTGGGGAGCAACAGGAGGTAGGGGGAGGGGTGGAGCAGCGGCAGGGGCTGGGGCTTGGGGGTGGGGAAGGAGCTGGGATTGAATCGCAAAGTTCAAAATAGCTCCGCGCTAACTTTTTCCCACACCAGCACCCCGCTCCCTCGCTGCCCACGTCTGCTTAGCGGCCGAGCCACACAAAGGACGATGAGGAGAGAGTCGGGCCAGCTCTGAAAAATTCCCATGATCCTCAACCAAACCATTACCCGGCAACTGCGGCTGTGAACACAGGTCTCTCAAACCTTTACAAATGCAGATATTGCAGAAACCCTGTGATTCAATACAGGAATTCCAAAACTCAGAATAAGAAAATATTCCCAGTAAAATGTTGAAAATAATAATTAGTTTTAATCACATTTAATTAAATTTTATAGAACTGGTGTATTTCATACTTGAAATAAATTTTCCTGACTCATCCTTTGTAAAAGTCCATGTAATCCATTGACATTAAAGATTTACAAAATTGATAAAATGATTAGAGACTTGAAAAAAAGACTTGTTAAAGGCGGTACTAAACAGATACATCATTTATGTGGTATGAAATAGTTACACCCGTCTTACTGTATATAGTTCATGATGCACTGACAGCATCAGTTAGACATTTAGCACCATGTTGGTATGTGTGTCCACTGGACTCTAGCCTGTAGCGGGTATTGAATGAAAGTGTTAAATGTTAAATTCTACTGACGTGGGGTCTTCACTGACCAGCTGCTCATTTTAGTGGTCCACCAGATTAAAAAGCTGCGGAGCCTCTCACTTAATGGATTGTGTTTCGTGCACTTCAGAGAAAAGAACTTCATTCTGAGCCACTAATGCACAACACTCCTCTGTGGGGCTCAAGACACCTTGGGCGAAAATTATAAGGAGAGTCCTTCAGAAATGAGAAAGGGGGTGGCAGCAGCAGTAATCGCCTTTTACTGCAGCGGATTTCCAACCTCGGCACTGTTATAAAGCAAGTTTAAAGATAAGCACGGTGCTTTCATAATTTTGCCGCCGCTAACCTATGAGGCATTTCCAGTTCAATGCAGGTCCCAATAAATCTACAGCAGTTTCTACTTCAACTTGATCTCAAACTTTGTCTCCCACATGAAAATAGTCCACACGTAGACATGCATTAGAATTAGACGCGCTGGTATGCAAACGCATCTGGTGCGAAACCTGAGCACACCACATTGCACGCTGCAATAAAGTAAGGTTTATACATGGAATGGAGAAAAGTGGGTTTCTACACAAGCGTATTGACAGGAGGAAGAAAGTGCTGCACACGCTCCACGGAGGAAAGCATCCGCTCGTCACCGCGCGGATCGCGCGGCCCACTCGCTCCTAATGAGTCACGCCGATCTCTCATTCCCGCCACCCCGGCGCAGATGGGCCCTGGCCTCTCTCGGAGGTGCGCTACACCTCCCACCACCTTTCGCAACTCCATCTGCTCCCGCGGCCCCACCAGTCGCTTACGGAACATGTCGTCTGCGCCGGCTCTCCTGCAAAGCACCTGGTCGGGTGAAACCAGCGTTTTTTACGAATCAGCTTCGCTCACTTGACTACATTTCCTTACTGCATCCAGCATGGCCAAAAAAGTTAAAAAAAGTTTTTCATTTCAGAATAAGGTCATTACTTTTATTACCTTCAATTCACGCAACACTTGCACACTGTATGCATGGTAAGCAATGCAATGTCATTTTTAAGGGAAAGACCAAATTTTGGTGAACGTTCTTGGTGACCTTAAGGATCACCATATTGACAATAATGACATCATAACTCTGTGACAGTGTGGAATAGCAGATAAGGGCTCAGAGGCTGCATGTTCAAATCTCATGTGGAGCACCGTCCTAGAGCAAATATGTTTAACCTGTCGTTTAGTAAAATATTCAGCTGTCTAAATTGATAAAGTGCATGTCACTCTAGATAATAAATAACTAAAAATTAACTTAATTAAATAAAATAAATATTACCCTAATGATAATTGCCAACGTGCCATATGTTGATCTAAAAGGGAAATCCAAACATAACGACGTTCGGACTCGTGCTCAGCGAAAGTGTCGGGAGCCCGTGAGAAGGTTTTCGCCGCACTGAGATACGCGGCGCGGAACGAGAGGATTCCCGGAAACTCCCATGATGCCGTTTAATGCTGCATTCATGAGAACAGCCAAAGGCCAAAAAACACAAATTCCCCCCCGCCTCCCACCAGACTCAGCACTTATCTGGAATGGGACCACATCTCCATGCGGGAGCACAGACAAGAAGACGCTGCCGGTTATCTGAGTGTGTGCAAATTTATTTGAATGAACGGTGCCAGATTGATAAGGAAGTCTCCGCTGCTCTCATAACAGAAGGAGGCCCCAGACACGCAGATCATTTGGCTTTCCCATTGATGCATTTTCTTTTGGTTTGCTTTGGTCAGGTGAATTTTCTTGGTTTGGCAGAGTATTAGGGATTTGGGACAGTCAGCTTAAATGTTTACCACCACTAATAATAATAATAATAATAATAATAATAATAATAATAATAATATGTTTTTGTTTCTTTCATTTGAAATCAAACAGACATTCAGTTGATATGTACTTTATTTTCTTAGTTTCAAATGACATTGGTTTGGTTTGTTTCGTTTTAGTATTCGGTTAGTTGCTGTGGATTTTCTTTGAATTCCATTAAACGGTGTTATTAATGAAGAGTAGAAGCATTGTTTCCTGTGAGGAAAATGTACATGCTCATTGATGAACAATGTGTGATCATAAAAAACGTCACTGAAAATCATGGTGGGGTACGCATATTGTGTGAAAAACAGCAAGGGGCCTTAAGGACAGTAAAACATATTTTAAGAGGACACTTTACCTAAAACTATTTAAATGAATGGCAGTTACCATATCATAAATCCCACACACCCCGCAAAACACAGACATACACAATGGGTCTCATTCACAAAATCTTTCTTAAATTCTTCTTACATTTGTTCTTATTAAAAGTCCCTATGAAAAAACAATGCAGGAATCATGAAACATGCGCAGACCTTCAATTTTGTGCATATCCCGGATGTATCAGAGGATGAATGGCAATTGTTCGCAAATTGAATATGCATATCTTTTCATGTTGATTTGGATAAGGAAATAGCAATCGCAAAATAATAGGCAAGTCACCTTCAGGGTTGTCTGGAAACATCAGCCATTCATCGCTTGTCCCAAATGTACCTGTGGTTCATATGAGTGGGCTCTAAAGACAGGCTCTCTCTCAAAGACACGATTAGCCAAGTAATCCAAAAGCAACAAATACATCATTGGTAAATGTTGGGTCTAGCTGCACACATGTGGGTCTTCATATTTCATCATTAATAATCATCATCAATCACTTTTATCAATAACAAAATTAATTATTTGTGTTACCGACAAGGTTATTATTGTAAACTAAAAATAAGACGAAAACTAAATGAAAAAAAAACATTATCATAAACAAAAATAAATAATAATACACATGGAAAACTAAAACTAGCAAACCTACACTTCAAGTAACACTAAACTGCTATTTAAATAAAAACTAGGGAAATTTAAAGGTTATTTAGATAGTTCTAACCAATAGTTTATTTAATATATCATAATATAAAAATAGCATTGATAAATATTCCGGTTAATATGAGGTCTGTAACTGCTTAAAATGACTTTTAATGATAAAACATTGTAAATCGAAAGGTCTTATGCATGTACCTTTATGCATGTTTCCAAATAAGCACATATTTTGATGTTACCGAAGAACAAATTCTGATAAGAAAAAAATGATGAATGCCGAAATGTTTGTGGACACATTCAGTAAGCACAGTTAAACAATCAAATCTGACTCATGTAATAGGTGAATTTCAGAGTGCTATGGTACAGACAGCTCTCGACTCCCAGCCACTCCCAGTGAAGCAAAAGGCCAGGCTGAACTCCTGTTTGGGAGAAGTTTGTCCTGCTTTCCTCCCTTTACACTCCATGTCAGTTCAGTCCTTTCCAAAAAAACAAACAAACAAAAAATAAACTCTGCTTGCCATTAACAAAACTTATTTAATAAAAAAGGTGTTTATACACACACAGTATGCAGTACTTCACACTACTGCTCTTTATAATATTTCTATTGGGTAAAGAAATAATGTTTGACTTATTCATAGAGCTCTGTTTGTCAGAGGAAGTCAGCTCAGAGTGAACTCAAACTCAAAACGAGACACAGATGAAAGTCTACAGTATCTGTTCAAAAGAGCACACCCCACAAATCACGTACAACCCCACAACAACTTACTGATGGTCACAAAAACACTAATAAGCCAACAGTGCTGAACAAGCAGTGTGGTCCGCTCAATAGCAGAGCACAATTGCAAAATCAAACTGTGTACAGCACAACCTGTACAGCGCCTGCATTATAATTACGCTTTTATTGTGCATCAGAATTTATTGACTTGGGCGTGTTCCAGTTCTCTCTCTATCTTATCAAAGGATCTCATGTTATCGGACACCAAATTTACTTGACACAATTGCAGCAGCTTTGTATGGCAGCAGCCTAAGCTATTAGGGAAACACAAATCTATTTTCAAGACGACCAAACTTTAACCACAGTGGATTACAATGGATTAAAAGTGTTATATTTCCCAATTTGGAAAGATAAGAACATGGAAAATAGCTACCATGTTTATTGTCAGTAGATGCATCATGCATGTAACAGACAGCCTTAAAGACAGATCCATCCAGTCACAAAAGTTATCTACTGAACCAAGCAGGAGCTTGACACCAAGGTGCTTATCCTGAGGATGACATTTTTTTTAAAAAGCACAGATTAGTTTTTCACTTTCCTACTGTTCAGAACTACTTGCCAGGAGTTGCCAAGTGGTGTCTTCAGCAAACACATGTTTGTTGTGCCGTGATGCACCCTAAGTGTTTGGTCTGAATCCTGACAACACCAGCCCTGACTGGTCAGGTGTGCCTTGGGGGGGACGTCTAATTCACCACACGTTTTATCAAGGGAGCTAGGATGTTGAGTCAGTACAGCATGTATCAGTGAGACTGTGCTGGGGCAGCCCCAAACCTGCCGCCATAGGGCACCCCCAAAATTTCAAACCCATATATGTCTAATTAACACATTTTCCATTAGCATTATCGCAATAACTTTCTTGTGAATATCAAGTTGTAGCGATATAGACTAATTCTTTCATAGAAAACGGGCTAGTTATAGCTAATTTGACAGGATCTCAGTGACGCAATTAATCACATCACAAAATATGACATAGGTGATCATTCCGAGGATTGTTTAAAATGGGAGGCGGGGCAAAAACAATAAGCAATTTAATCTATTAAGGCTATTTTTTTTTTATTTCAATAAAATTGTGTTCATTAACATTGCACATCATAAAATAGGACAACTTCTCTCACTGATAGCATTTTACAGTGCATGTTTTATTCCTACTAGAATCGTATGAACTTTGATGGAGTTGGATTAACACTTCATTAACAATCCTACGGAATTTTATGGAGGATGTTGCGGCGGCAGGTTGGATGTTTAACTATAACTGGGCACACACGGGGAGGCTGAAAGTGCTGGTCCATGCTGCGGTGTCCCATAGAACAACACCGAGCCACGGGCACGCTACGAGAGGAGCGGAGGGAGAAAAGGGCAGGGAGCAGCTGAACCATCCCGCTGCTGGAAAGACGAAAAGGGGCGGGTGACCCGTGCTCGGCGGGACGGGAGGGAGCTCCCTCGCCGAGGTCGCGCTCCAAAGTGCACCGGCGTTCTGTTTCACATGGCCGTCGCGTACGAGCCCGTGAGGAGGTCCCGCCCAGAACGGGGGAGAACCCTGCCCGCTATCGACCCGTCCGACGAGCCCGCTCGCATTCGCCTGGGACCGCAGCTCAGCCGATCCGAAAAACGAGAGCTTTCACGTCGCGCTCACCGCACGACATGTTCCGGCTAGCGTTAAAAACAGCCACGATTTGCTGGATTCGTTCAATTTCTTTTTTCACGAATTTATTTTTTATCTAAATTTTTTTTTTTGAAAGCAGTTTTGTATGAGAGGAAAACACACCCAATGGATCTTTTAGTATTTTGAGATACGTGACTAAGTTTTATTTTTCATGTGGACATAGTAAGAATCCTTTTAATTACACCACTAGAGATCTAAAGTTGCATTCCATTAAACAACTCAGTTGACACACTGTTAAAAACACACTTGCACTCTGACTTTTCAGCATATCAGAAAGAGCAACTTTAGCATTATGGTTTCAGACAGGAAATAAAACATCCTTACATAATATGAAACGTAATCCTTACATAATATGAAGTACTGGAACATAAATCCGGAGAGGCTTATTTTGTGCTCTACATAAACATTAAAAAATACATTGAATTATGGCTTCTGAAGGAGGAGAAGAAGCCCCTCCTCCTTCAGAAAAAGAAAAGCTATAACAAGGAGGAGAAAAAATAGCCTTCGTCCAAATTGCGCTCTTCAGACTTAGTTGCACGGTCTAAATATAAAGAAGGCCCTGGTGCAGAAGGGTTAAGTGCTCTCTGAAAAAAAAATCCCACTCCAGGCCCAACCCCCCCCCCCCCCCCCCCCCCCCCTCACAAAGGCCTCACAAACTCATGGTTCAAAATCATCCTTTGGGAACATTTGGGTTGTGACTAGACATTTTTCCAGGGAAACATTTTGACGGGGGAGCGATTAACCCTCCTGCAGAGAGCGATCGCTCATATTTGGATGATGCAGCGAAAGTTCAAAGATGACTCCGGAGAGAGAGGACCGAAGGGTGACGCTGCACAAAAAGCACACACTGAGACATTTGCATTAAAGGGAATCTTTTATTCATGCTTTACTCGCACAGGCACATCTCTCAGTGCGCACTGTCACAGAGGTCGCGAACACAGTCAATCCCAGCGTGAAGGGAGGACGTTTCAATACCAATCTGCATTAAAGCATTTCAGGCCGCATACAGTATCCAATTAAAACCAGATACAGTCTATGCACAACACTGTATTCAGCTGGTCCCTGCAGAGGGAAGGCAATGGCACAACAAAAAGACATTATCAATAAGCTGAAATATGAACAACTGTGAACATACATTATATGGAAACTATATAAGACATAATTATTGGCAAATGCTCTAATTTCCTAAGTAGTACAAACATATGACTCTTACTAATATAGCAAATGAAAATGCATACTGCATAGGTAAATCCTGATGGATCAGTCACATAGGGAATAATGCAGGAGAGCAGAAAGCATACCCTTTGGAATTTGTAATTCATCTAGCGTGAACTGGAGAAATTCAGATTGCATACAAACAAATTCATTTCTGCTTCTTGAAAGGGGGACACGAGCGTCACGTTTTCTTATTGACAAAGTCAACAAGTGTCAGGGCTTTTCAAAAGCCACTGTGTGTCGCGGAACAAAAGCCCGTAACTGCTTGCGTGCCGAGGTCCGTGTCAGTCATGGCTCTGCGACTTTTGTCATGCTAATGTGCCGTGACACGGCAAATGCACGGGCGAGGGGAGGGGTGGGGAGGGGAGGGGAGGGGAGGCGAGGGGAGGGGGGGAGCGTGGAGACAACTGCTTTCTCACGACTGAAGGCAGCCTCGAAGCTCGCGCTAAACAAAGCCAAGTTTACTGATGTGGATCACTCGGCAACTCTTTGTCAGCATTCTGTTTACCCGCTATACGTGAGCAGAGCGCGTATGAGAAACCGGCAACGTGAACAGGGCCGTCACCTCCCCACATTAAATGCATCATCGCTGTAAAATTCTAAGAAAAGGTGAGGCTCCACACACTAAAAGATTCCTCGACTTTGCATTAGCAATGACTTTAATTTTAATTCAATCGTGGTAACACATAGCTTTCTTCAGGACTTTAAGGTGTTATTCAGAACTCATGAGTCAGGCATAAACCCCAGCCCCGCTCCAATATCTCTGTTATTAAAGCACATCAGACAATATTATTATTTTTGTTAAACTGTATGTATAGTTATATACAAAATTGTGAATGAAAAGTAGGGCACAAAATGTAAGCACAGTTATTGAATAAGTTTGTAGTTAGCTTTTGTTAGCTTCTGAAAAAAAAAAAATGTTTCCCAGGGTTATCAGAGATACAAGAAGACATATCAAAATATTATATAAATGTGATGAGAACAAAATATTATTAAAAATATTAAAAATGCTGAAGTATTTTAACGGTGTCTTTAGGGGGATTAATGATAAATGTATCAAAGGCCAACGATTGGGTCCAATGGATACAACATACAAAAATGGATCCATATCACAATGAATCATAGCAAAATATTTATTTAAATGTCCATGAACTTACAGCAGTTTGCTTTCTAGGAACACTGCCAGCACCACTGTTTACAGTTCCGAATTGACCTCATCATTACTCACGCTAGTGCTGTTTTTTTTTCTCCTGTGACGTCAATACGTTTATGCAACCTCATTTTGGCAGTATGTGTACGTGGTAACAGGACTGTGTTAGCTGGATCATAAATAGTTTGTTTCCAAACTTAGCAAAACTTGTAATTTTGTCAAATATCAAACCATTGCCACATGAGTCAAAATCGTATCTTTTCGTGGTAAACCCTAAGGTTTACACCCCCAGTGTCTTTACGAGATGATGAAAGCTAATAGGCAGAAATCAGTCACATGATAAACCTGATACATTTTTTTGGTCAATGTAGTTATGACCAAGCAGCAACAATTATGACCATCGAAACAGGAATTTATGAGCCACCACTCTTAATAAAATGATCTGCTCAGCCTGAAACCGAACATCCAACCAAGAACCACTCGAGAAGTAGTGGCCACGTTCACAGATTTTAAAGAACTATCAACTTTCTGCTTTTACGTCAAACAAACAATCCTGGCAAAATTTTAGCAAAGAAAACATTTAAGATTATATCTGACAATCATCTGATTTACACATGAGTAAGCTGTGTCTCAGATCAGCTGGCAAAGAATTGACATGAACAGCTGATTCAGTTTCAGCCATCTCCATTAAGAACAGAGCCGCCAAGCATCGTAAATTCAGCTTCACTTTACATTACAAGATTCACACGATTGAATCCATGTCATGCAGTCTCTAAAAGTAACATGTTTTTTTAGATTAATGAGCTATAATCTTGGAATTACTAAGCAACCACAGAGCACTCTGCCACTCCAGAAATATGAATCTTATGGACCATGCAATGGAAAATAGCTCATTTTACAACTTTACTTCAAGTGTCAGTTTAACATTCTCAGATCTCAAACATTACTCTCATAAAAGCCTCTGAGATGGCTATAACATTTCATTTTTATCTTCATTTAATAAAGGATTCGTTTTCCACATTGAGAGCTGTTCCTTTGCTGAAATTCAACATTGTCATTCATCGTGGAGGAACATAAACACAGCGTATAAATTAGCAAACTTTCCATAGGTGGCTCTTTCTGCCTGTCAGTCAAATGCACGAGTCCTTAGACAAACAGGAAGTGGTTCCTGTTGATAAGTACCTCTCCAGGGCTGCACAGTTTAAAGGCAGCTAGAGAAATGGCAAGGTAAAATAGACACCCGTCTACTGAAAAAATACAGAACTTGGCGTGATCTGTTATTAGACTGGACTGTCACAGAACAGCTTTCCTGGCCTGGAGTTCCAAAAGGGAAAATGCATGGTGATGGACCACAGCATACAGGAGTGCCATTCCCTCTGAGAGCACAGGAGCTGGGGGAAGGGTGATGATGTCACACAGTTCCCACGTGCTCCAGGGATGGGTCTTAACCCCCGGATTGTGGGATCGTGGCACACAAACAGCTGGCCGGTCTTACGTATTCTCTTTGTCCGCTCAATGCGGCAGCTCAAATGGCCCGGGTGAAAGCAGGTGAAAGGCTGTCAGCCCCCGTCAGTGAATTATATAAGGGGAGCATTGAGACTGGCTAACAAGAAGCCACCCTGTTCAGAACCCGAGGTCACCAAGATGTCAGTCCGCTTCTTCACTGGGAAACTTAAGGATTTCATACGGGACCGTCAAAATACAATGCCCAACCCGTGCTAATCCCCAGATTTTTAACAATGCGGGGGAGGCATTAGCGAATTACAATCACTCTGTGGTTTTTGAGAGTGAAGCCGGGGTCAAGTATGGAGGGAGTCAGGTAACAAGAACTCATTTGTGACTACCCATATCGAATAAAGGAAAAAGACACTCCACTTTTAATGGATAATCACACAGAGAAAAGGCATCTGATCAGGCTAGGTGTGAGAGAACAAGCAAAGAACTGATTGCTTCCTTTTGGCAAATCACTCACAATTCTAAACGCTGTGATTGCAGGTACCAAAGCGAGCCCATGGAGAGTGTCAAAGACCTGCTGAATGTGACTCATTAAAAACTGTAAGAAAGCAGAACTCCACTAGTATGATTATGGTTGGTTTTAACCCAAGGCAGGAACCTGAGGTGACCCAACACCCACAGACAGGGATGGTAATTAGCACCCACGGTGAAACAGGCGTCCCAGGGAGAGAGCCACAGCCTTACTCAACAGATGGGGGCCCTGCAAGTATACTGTTTGTAATGCACCCTTTCGTGCAGTTTCACTGTAGCCAAACACTGCAGATAATGTATAGGGCATGGGCTCCCACTTCAAAAATGGCACAGCCACAGGTTATGCAGAGAAGTCATAGTTATCTCACACAAAGTGTGCAAAAGGCAAAAGTCTACAAAACACAGTTATGCCATATACATGTATATGTTCTGGGTCATTGTCTTGTTGCATGAAAAACATCTGCCCAATGATTTTGGTGGTATTTTCTGAATATTGGTGGATGATACGTTTCTTCTCACTTCAGCTGTCATTGTGTTAATGCAGTCACTAATTACATCATCAATGAAGACAAGTGAAGTGGTTCCAGATGCAGCCAAACAGGTCCAAATTATCACACTGCCTCCAGCGTGCATGACAGTTTAAGTCGCATGTCCAGGGTCCAGAACAGTCTCTCTCTTACTCCACCCTATCCTCGTCAGGCTCATCTTTGTATTTTTTTTAAATGTTGCCTTTCTGTTCTTGGTGCTGATGAGAAGTTTACATCTGGAAATGTAGTCTCTGTAGCCAAACTGGTTGTCATGCTCAGTTCTATGGCCCTCGTCTGCAGTTTTCTTGTCTTGTATCTTTTAGCTTATAAAGTAGATGCTACAAACACTTCCAAAGGATATAACCCATGCCCTGACACTCACAGCTTTCCATTTATAAATAATTAGTATGGTATACCTGGGAAATTTGAAACAGCTTATTTGTTCCAACACTTATGCTGACTTGACTCATTGAATGCCATTGTTATAATATAGCTCAATGTCTGTTAAAAAAAAAAAATAATAATAAAAATAAATAAATGCTAACATTGTGAATTCTGCCTCAAAGTCATTTTTTAATTTGAAAATACTGATTATTGTTTTCAAATTAAACAACAACAATAACAGCAACAAGAACAATTTGACACAACTATCCCAATATTTTTGAATTTGACTATATACACAGTGCAACCCGTAAGTATTTGGACAGTGACACAATTATTATTGTTTTGGGTTTATACTCTTGCACACTAAATTAGAAATTAAACAATGAAAATGAGGTTAAAGTACAGCCTGTTCAGCTTTAATCTGAGGGTATTTACGTCCATATTGGGTAATCCATGTAGGAATTACAGTCCTTTTTATACATAGTTAAGCAATAACTCAGAAAAGTAACAGATCAGGAAATATAATCCAAAATGGTGGCCGAAATCAAGATGGCGGCAGCCCATAATGTGTGTGTGCATATTTCTGATGAGGGGGTTGGCCACTGAAACAAATTGAAATCTCAGAAATCTCTACAAAGGACAGGTGATTTAATTATTTTTCTGGAGCTCCATAACACCACCATGTATTTTGATCAGGCTAATTCTTTAGGGTTGGTTTCATGATGAGGACGAGGCTACCAACATGTCCAGTTTCATGGCTTTTCATCAAACTGTTTGGGATTCATGTGCGTATTTGTTTAAAGACATGACCACAAGCAAGCTACCTTACTCATCAATAAACTATTTTTCAAAATCAAAATTAAAATGTCTGTGTATAATTTTCATGGCACTTGGGCTACAGAGGCTGTATGCCAAATTTCATGTAAATAGGGAACTTTTTTATTGGAGGAATAGACTTTTGTGTTTTTTTATTGAAATTAGGAGCCCTCTTTAGGTCCTTGAGGCAAATGTGCACTGCATGAGGCCTTCTCAGGGCAAGTAAGCTCCCATGCTTCATGTAGTCCAACAAATCCTGTATTTTAAAAACAGCTGAGGACACAACAGGCTCTAAGATACTGATGTGTGCTGCAGGGGTAGAATAGATGGGCCACATGAAAACAACGTGAACTACAAGAGATGGCAGTGCTTTATAATGGGTAAGGAGCGGGTCTTGTAACCTAAATGCCACACGTTCGATTTTCGGGTTGGACACTGCTGTTGCACCCTTGAGCAAGGTACTTAACCTGCATTACTTCAGACAGTATATATCCAGATGTATAAATGGATACAATGCAAATGCTATGTAAAAAGTTCTGTAAGTTGCTCTGGATAAGAGTGTTTGCTAAATGCCTATAATATAATATATAGAAGAGATGGTCAGGCAGTTCTAAACAGTTAACAGAAAAATAGAAGAGAGATGCTCAAAAGCAGGGAGCAAGATCTGTGCATTAACTGTTTGCATTTAGGGGGAACATCATTTTATTTGAATTTTCCATAAGTAAAACATTAACACATGTTAATTGAAAGCCAGAAGTTATGGATCAAAGATCTAGCAAACAAAATCCACAGTAATGTTCAGTCACAAAAACATAACTCAGAGAAAGAGCAATAGAATGTCAATTGTATACTTAGCAATTCCCCGGGGGAATTATCATTGTTGTCCATTTCATCGTTACATGCATGCCGAAAGTTTATCCCTGGTTTGTATAGACTCTCTGGAACAAGATGAGCCCACCTACAGGCTTCTCTGACCAGTACTGGCCCTCAGTATAGCCAATGGGCGCCTGCAACAACTCGACCTGGACAGTGTAAGTTCTGCTCAGTACACATCCAGCCAATGGCAAGCTATTATAGTGACAAGTGAAAAGCATTTTAGTCAATCTATTGCCAATGTTTCTAACAGTATATACTTTGTTAGGCTTAGATGAAAGGACATGCATTGTTTGTCCTGCTTAAACAAACTGTTGAAAACATTACACACTGGCAAGAAAAGTTATTGAGGCTTTATGCCTAAAAAGTTTGTTGTTTTATGGAAAAAAATTTTTTAAGTCTAAACAAGACTCAAAATTTGGAGGTCTTGGAAAAAAATCAGTAAAAACAGTCTTGACTTCACAACAGAGGGCATGTTTAACGAAGGACATGACCCCATTTTATATCGGTGAGCATCTAAACACATTCTCAAAATATATTTATCATTCAGTACACTTATAAATAAGGAGTAGGTGTGATTTTTAATAATAAATGTGGCATATGAAATTGTGGGATGTGTTAGACATGTAGATGAGGGTCGGGTGTTTTCTGAAAACTTTAATCAATGGATTAGTAAGCTAGATGGCTAATGTAATTATTTTCTACAGTGTCCCAGACCTGCTGCTGCCAAAGGTGGCAAGAGCAGAGCAAGGAGAGGGAGGTGGCCGGGGAGAGGGAAGGTGTCAGCACACGTCTTCCACTAGCATATAACATATAGTGTTTTACATCTCTAAACAGCCATAATAGTGTCCTTTTGGATGGCCTTTTTGGAAACCCGCCTAGACATAGCTCAGATAAAAAACAATGCAGAATGCTAATTTCTGGTTGTCTAGAATTTGGTTTAATTTGTCCAGAACCAGAATTTGTCCAGTGTTGTGGCTGTGGCTCCATTGCTTTTCTGAACCCACCAGGCACAGCCAAAAGCATCTGTATCCACTCAATATAATAATAATCTTTTCAAAATGACCTTTTAGGTGCGGAAAAAACTCCCATTTCCACTGGGTTTGAATTCTGTTACTTTCTTATATTTCTAAACTTTCTAAATGTTTAGAGGAATTCTTGGAAAACTCCCAAGGGCTACCTTTCAGAAGAGACCAACATTATGCCTGTAATCAACTGTAATGAACAGTTCAGGAATAGTAACCATTTTATTTTGGGTATGTCATTTTCAGGCTTGTGTTAAAAAAGGAGGTGATACATAAGCGGTTAAAAATAAAATGGTTTTAATGTAGGGTTTAAAGTCACTTCACATGTTACACTGTCTACAGTGTTTGGGTCAATTACCTCAATCCGCATCATTCTACTGCAAGCACAGATTTAATTGTTTTCAAAAGCCTAACCAGTTTGTTAATCAAGTCTCTGTGTTGTGCTTTTTTTCAAAACACATGCTTCTGATGCTTGAGCAGCCATCACACCCAAGCCTATAAATAGCCTAACGTTTATTGTAGGCATGGGGTAGTTTAAGCACGAACAAAGATTTAATTTCTGAAATTGCATACCATGCTGTCCTACCAAGTTTCACTTGCATGTATTGCAGGCTTACAAGTCTTTGGGTGAAATTCCTAATGATCAAATATAATGAGAATGGGAGCCTACATGACTTCAGCTGGATACATTTGTGCAGTTAACCTATGGCACAAGACACAGAAATGCACTTTAAACATAATCTAATATAATGGCAACATAATTTATTAATGGCAGTAATATGTCGATGGTAGCCTACAGGTAGCTATATGTGTGTACAGTAGATATGGCATTGTGGTATCAATATGATAATGAAACACAGCAACACTATTGCCAATAATAGACACAGTATATGGCAACAGTACCTAGGTCATGGCATACTGCAGCAGTAGCAAAACATAACTAGCAGTAAAGTAGCATTAGGCAACTTGAGGCTGTTTGAGTAAAATGTGAAATCAGAGTCAAACACGTTGAAGCTAGTTAACAATAGCACAATTAACAACAGTACGTATTTTTAGTTATTTTCTTAGTGCCAGTGTATCTAGTGTCGTGTTTGGCTAACATTTCATTCAGCACACGCTGTTGCTGACATCACTATGGATACAGAAGCTTATTACCCTGCTAATGAGTTTCTGTATCCGTACAATACTGCGGCAGTTTGTTCAGTGTGACACCACGGAATACAACAAATTAATGAACACGCCCCATGGGCTTGTTGGCCTATTCACGTCACACATTTTTTGGCTGGGTCATTAAATTGAAACCACCCTGTGTATGCGAGTAGGGTGGAGAGATAGCGCGGGAACACTGGAAAAATGGGAAAGATCGGAAAGGAAAAAGTACTTTCAGCAAAACAAGTGATCAAAAAACCACAATACCACAAGTTGTCAAATCTCTACCAACCTCAACTATTTCATCTTCTGATTTTATTTTTGGTAGCAATCAAAGACAGTGTAACTGTGTCAGTGTAACTAAGATGGCATATTAGCAGAGTATCTCTCTCACTCTGGCTGGTGTGCGTGTGTGTGTGTGTGTGTGTGTGTGTGTGCATGCACGAGGGAGCGTGTGTGTGTAGACCCACCCCTTAGCCCTCCACTAGACTACACTAGAACCTCAGATACAAATCCATTGGGAGCTGGGAAGGTATAGAACTCTGAAATGTTCACAACATTTAAAGTGAATTCAAATTACACAAATTTTAATTTGAATCAATTACTGGAATGGTATTTTTATAGAGGCTCTCATGTTAAGTTTAACATTGCTTCGTAAGTTAAAAAGTAATAATAAAATTGACCTTTTTAAGCTCAGCTAAGACTGCTTCTGTCAATGCACTGCAAAATGTAATAAAATGTGTTTTACTATAACCAAGTAATTAGAACTATCTTATTTTTAATTACCACACTTTCAGAACTAGGTCATTTTAGAGGACGCAACATGCAGTTTTCCAACTTTAAAAAAGTGACTGTTTTTTGTGTGAATCACAAGTTATTTTCTGTGGTAACATGGGAGTTCCACAACTTGAAAAAGTCAAAACTGTTCCAAATAATACTGACCAACTGAAGACAAAATCTGTATATGTCATATCTGTGCATTTCTGAATAGGGCATTTGTTTTCAGATGCACCCCCAGCAAAGACCAGCAAACATTTTAAAACTCCAACTTAAAACCCTATCCTGTTGCTTTGCCACTTTTTGCAGCGTTTTATTTATATATTATTTGTCCACAGCAGCATACATTTAAAGCATATTACCTTTTTGGCAACACATTTGTATACATATATCTCGGCTTGGGCCTTTCTGTGTGGACTCGTGGATTTGTATATAATTTACACATAATACAATTTATTGGTTAACAGTATTTAATCAGTCAAAATCCACACACACTGTCGCAATCAGACTAACACTCACGGTTAAAAAAACAATGCATAATTGCAAATTATGAAACCATTTTCAACACAGAAATGAAATTGTTTGTTGCTGCTAGCACATGTTTCTGATTTCACCCTCACATAAGCCCAATATCTGACCAGGTTGTGAGGCTGAGCTACAAATATCACACAAGACAAGCAGTAGACTGTCTTGAAGTCAAGATTTCAGCTCACTTTTTGGAGTTATTAAAAATATTATTTCAGTTTTTATGTGCAATGAAAGATATCTTAGACCTTTACAGAATTCACTAACAACCTGCCAGCTTAACTGTTATTAATATATGGCCATTGATGGACTTGCTGTGCAAGACAAGAAAATGAACTTCAAGTAAGAACCCCTCCTGCATCTAAAGTGCACCCTCAGTTCTTACTGGTCCCAGGTTCTTTCATACCATTTGGCAAAGACTGATTTAGTGACTTACAAGGCCACCATGGCATGATACATTGAATGTATATCACAGGAGCATAAAGAATAGCAATAAAGGAGCCGGGGCATCTTAAAGAGAGTGCACATGCTGCACATTATCAAAGTGACCTATCATAAGCAAACCTGTAAGAAAAGCCAGTAAAATGTGATATCAATTTTATATATATTTGCAGCATTGCTGTCCATAAGAGGCGATGTCAGTGATATTTTTCATAGCAGTTGTTCGCCGGAGGCCAATCTTTTACGATCGCTTCCTTAACTATAATGTGCTAGCATTCCAAGGCTGCCATGCTACCTATGTGCGAAGGCAAGGCCACACACTGACAACACTGTAGCAGTTGTCAACCTGCCTGTCAGGCTGTACTCTGTAGGCTGATGTATCGTTCTTTTCCCCGATTCAGCATCTCCCATTACCTGATATCTCATTCCTTTCTGACACAAACTTCCCAGCAGCCTCTGCTTTACTAAGCTCTTTGCACGGGAAAGCTACATCAGAACCAAGGCTAGGAATTTTGTGTTATATAGGAAATTATATTGTGTGCCCTTTGCAAATGTCATTTTCACGGGTTATTTGAGTGTATAGATAAATCTACCCAGCTTCTTTCACTATAAGGTGAAATTAGAGTCATTCAGGATGGTGAGAACTAGAAGTAAATTAATTTGGGATTGGAAGGTAAAGAGTTCTTACCTGAGTAGCACTGCTTTTGGTCCATGGTAATAAGCATTCCGAGATGACTGAGGAGTCGGGAGGAATAAGCTCTGGGAAAGGATTCGGAATATGGGATGCCAGAGTCTCTTCCCCTTCTTTGCTTTTCCTGTGGTGTAAAAAGAGGGTCATGTCAGCGCCGCCAATCAATATCATAATTGCTAGTACCACCAAATTCATTACATTACCATTGACAATATTACTTAGATGGAAAAAAAGTAAAAAACAAAGAACACTTTTTGTCCAGGATGCTATGGTTAACACCCGTACTCTTAGGAAAAGTGCCATGGGATCTTACGGAAGATTGAACCTTCTACAGCAGGGTGGCCGCATCACCTTGCTGGGGTGTTGAATTTGCGTTTGTTCCACAGAAAAGACTGCCCCCTATTGGCCCAGCAGTACCTCCAGCACAAACCTCCCGCAGGAATTCTCCCATCCATGTACCACCAAGACCACTCCCCCTACGCTTCAGAAGTTGAGAAGAGTAAACAATGGTATGGCTGTCGGCTTGTCTATAAAAGCCTATGGGACATTTAAAAAAAGATTACTCTGTGTAGATTTTGTGTAGGCCTTGCAAGATCCATTAAGCCACTGGATTCGGTACATCCAACCAAACACATCCCCTGGGTTTCCTCCACCATAGGTAACTCTTCAATAATATTTTATTATTATTATAAGTTGCCAAGGGTCAGAACTGACAAAAATAAGGTAAGCCTGAAAATTCCTCTGAAATTGAATTTACTTTGGTTTGTCACAAACATTTAATTTAAAAAAACACAGTCATTAAGAAAACCCAAATGAAAAATCAGTATATACGACAGGAGCCTTTAACTTGAAAGCCTGTGAAACCGGTGTTTAGAGAATCTGGTTTGTTGATGCCTAAAGAGTGTGGATTGCATTATTTTTTTTTTTTTTTCAACAAACCATGACATAACACATTAGCGTAGCTAATAATCAAGTAAGAGGGAGTAAAATTCATATTATACCAATAACCAAAAACCTTCATATGAACAACATAAAAATTGTGTTTACACAGACTTTGCATAGTTATGTTATTCACAGTTCCCAGATCTTCTGTGCGACACTCACTTAAGATTCCAGAACTAAATCCCATGCCAGGCCTACACCCTAAGCCATCATTGTAAGCAATAGTTGTTGCTAGCTACCGCATAAGCACTATACTATGGATAGAAACAACAGAAAATTTTCTTTAAAATTTTATATACAAAATGGCAACTGTGGAGAGAACATTATGATGAATTCTGATACAATATGAACTATCAATATTATTATACAATATTATTATGTATATACTGTATTTACAAGAATTATTATGACCAAACCACAACCAATACATTTCTGTTGACAATGACTATGCTCTTGAACACTCTTAGAGCTCAAAAAGAAATATAAAATTAACTGCCAACTCTGACAAGCATGAAAAAGGCTAAAGTTAAATTAAATGGCAGAACAAAGACACTGGCCTACATAGACTGCCCCATCTGGCTGAACACCCCTAGTCCACTTTTCCACACCCGACCACCCAACCAATACCCATACACATACACATACACACACAGACACACACACATGCATTGACACACCCACACAAACACACATGAAAGTGTATAATTGATTGTTTTTCCTCTTCTACGTCCTTTTCTTATTTCTTCTTCTTCTTCTTCTTCTTCTTCTTCTTCTTCTTATTATTATTATTATATTTAATTATATTATATTATATTATAATTATATTTATTATTATATTATTATATTTAATTATATTATAACAGAACCCAGCATACTGCAGCCAGTTCCAGTCATGCCATCAGCTTCCTCACCACAGCCATTTGCTGACCAATTATCGGCCAGCAGACACTCCACAGACATTTAAGCAATACGGCACAGTTTAATAAAAGCAATACGGCACTCGGGGCCGTGCTGTATCGTGAATACAGTCACGGCTACAGGGGTACTGTTAGGCACCATGCGAAGCAAAGTGCCAGCAATATTGCTGTATTGCTTTTATAAAACTGCTACAACAATGAATTGATGACAATATCATTTTTACAATGTTATTTGTAAGTAACTGTTTGTGCACGTAGTGACACTGTTTACAAACAGGCTGTCTGATTAACTGTTAGTGCATTGAATGTCCAATCACTGTAGAATGCCGTCTCAGCCAATCAGCATCCAGGACCGAAGAAACCCGTCTTATAATCAGCCACATTACACTGCCATACCTATGTGGCCATTTTCATGATGGCAGGGCGACCCCCATACCGTATGGAAAACTTTCTTACTCTACACGTTTACCTGACCAGACATGATCAAGAGTGGGAAGCTCTAGTGAGCAATACAGAACACGCCCTTCACGCACATTTGTGTAACTCGGACACGACCAAATCCGGCTGAAAAAAAGCCCTGCATGTGTGGGTGGAGGCATGTCAGGGCTTTAGGAAAGCTGAGGGATTTTTTCCCGTACAACATAAAGGTGTAAAATCAAGATTTTCTACGGAGTATGTGAGACGGCCTTGCACTCACCACATTGACTTTTGTTTCACTGTAAATACTGCAGTTACTAAGTTACTAATTACGTCCCGGAAAGAAACAGGTGCTTGACTTTCATCCAGTTCTTTCTCTCCATGGCCAAAATTGGGTAAAATGTACTCTTTGACAGCCAAGAGCTTGCCATTCATGTTTACAGGTACAAAGTCTGCCACGATATTTCAACAGAACCTGCATTGCCTGTTGCAGGGAACACAAAGGCACCACTATTCTCGCGCAGGACAGCGTATTGACAGAACTCACCATGACAACCTTTAAAGATCAACCTGCGAGCAGCCATACAACAAAGAGCGATACAGACACGCTGCCGCGCTCGCTCACACGCGTGGGGCTTCGCGACGAGTCGCACGCGAGCACACGCAAGCGGCCACAAAAAAACCGAACGCGCTCCGCATTATCGGACGAAAGCCGATCGGGCGAAGCGTCACCCCGTCCCGTGGCAGCGTCGCGAGGGAAGAGAAAGACAGGGAACGAGAGAGGGTAGGGGGCGGGGGGTTTACCTATTTGCCTTGAGGAGGGCCGTCCTGTTCGGGAGAGGCAGCGACGAGCTCAGGGGGGCGATGGCCGGGCCGGAGCAGGTGCTCCCGTCTCCCCTGGCGCCCCGAAAAACGGCCCCTTTCTCCGGCAGGCTCCGAGAGGCGCGCACGTCTTCCAGGGCTTCGCTCATGTCACTCGTGGTGGCCCGACCGCATCCCAGGTGTCATCTGGACCGGAGAGAACAGACGCACGCGCTTGGTTGGCTGTTGCCGAGCCGGAGAGACCGCAGCGAGAGCGAGCTAAACGGGGGCTCTGGCTCGCCCGCCCCCTCGCGAGCTCGTCCGCCGCCCCCACGAGGCCGTCCTGTCCGGAGAGAGAGAGAGAGAGGGGGGCAAAACGATCCCTCCTACCAAAACATGATCCACCACAATAAAGCTATTTTTAAAGCGATGACTCGGGACACAGACCCTCTTCGGCCGTGACAAGGCAGCGAATTAAACCCCGCAGATCTGTTCCGCCGACACCGTCCCCGCCCGCATCTCTCCCCCCGGGGTTCCCCCCCCCCCCCCACCCCAGCCTTTTTTCGTCTGGTTTTTTGGTCTGCTTTTTTTTTTTTTTTTTTGTGGTCGAGCGTTACCTGGAAGCGGACCAGCGCAAGGCTTACTTGAAAAAAAAAAAAGAAAAAAAAAAGAAAAGGTTTCGTTGTCGTCGGTATGCAACTTAGTTCTGTAATAATGAGCCCTGGAGGCTGGCCAGACCGCGAGGCGAGCGTTTCTTTGTGGCGGACTTCGCGCCGGGTCTCCTGCGTGCACTTTAAACTCGGCACGGCGCTGGAGAAGCAGGGGCACGCAGCCTGCCCCCCCTGACTCGGCTCTGCTGATCTGCTCTGGGCAGGGCATCGCGGCGCATTGAGAAGGGCTTTATAAGCGCTAATCAATCCGAGAGCTAATGTTTAACTGGGGCCGCGGTACATAGCTCAGCACTGACGCTGTACGGGGCTGCACCATATGGCCTCTGCGGCTATTCCTGACTGGAATATAGGGGGCTTGCTATCTTCTGTAAAATCAAAGGCATGCTACCATTAGCCTTTATTAGGGGTGAACTTGCCGTTCTGTTCCACGGTTTTCCTTTACAAGATGAATGTGTAACTTTTTTAAGGCAGGTTACACAACGTATAGCTTTTCTTTTAGCACACTATTTCTTCATAAGCAAATGCTTTCATTGAGAATTCACAGGTTTGCTTTTTGCTGCTCTGATTGGAGGAGGTAAGTAATGGTTAACATGTAATCAGGTCAACCTGCCTAATCTGGAGTTGCACATGCCAGGTAATTCGCCTACTGTGCAGAAAGCACAAGAATGCCGATCCACCAGTCTTTTGGAATAATAGCTTTTTATTCCTTATTTGTCCTAAATATATTATTAAGAATCTCAACAACATCCCTGCCCCTATTTTCACTGCAGAGGTACAATTGACAAACTCTAGTGGTCATTCATGGGGGGTGACTCTTCAGTGTCAATGGAGAGTCCTGCACCTGCAGCGCTGTTTTAAAATAGGTTGCTTTAAGAGGAATACATTCCAGTGGGTGTGGTGGGGGATTGGTTTCATTACAGCCAATCAGATCAGCTCGAGGACATAATTGAGATGTCAGTGTTGAAATGTCAGTGTCATGCCTGATGGGAGATGCTGAGTCAACACGTCCACATAAGGCCACCTGAAAAAACCCTCTTACGCCAAATGCTATCATTTTTGTCCGTAAATTATAGAGGCTTTTTACCTTAACTGGATATAATCTTAACGTATTGATTTATTATTTGCCATCGTTTTCATTTCATTTTAATTTGTAGCAATAAAATGTACGTATAGACGGTACTACATTTTTAGTTAAGCAGACTTTTTTTTAAAACATTCTCCACTTCAGTTACATTTTAGTGATGAATCGGTGATGCTCCAGAGCCAGTGGGTCCATTGCAGTCACCTGGAACCATGAGAAATTAGCTAATTACATTCTTTTTAAACATAAAATCCACTTAAATTGCTGGATATTTACTGAAGCAATTCAGGTTAAGTGCCTCGCTCATGGGTACAATTTCTAAGCTGGGAATTGTACCCACACCCTTAGTATTGCAAGCCGAGTTTGCTAACCATTATGCTACACTGTAATATATAGCAGCAATTATGCTATATTCAAGGTTATTAGCAGCACCCACCTAGCACTGTTAGATAATAGAAATTCTCAAAAGCATGGAACAGCTTAAAAGTATGGAACAGAAAATACAAATAATCACTCAGATGCTCAAAAATACATACAAATGAATTGAGGAAATGCATTTTCACCATTTCAGGTCTTCTGCAACTGTAGGAGGGTGGGTTGCCTTTAAAAAACCCCAGAGGTAAAAAAATAAATCAATAAATAAATAAATAAATAAATAAACAAAAACATGTTGCTTCTGCTCTGTTTTATGTGTCTACATAGATATAGGTATTATTTGTGTTTTCATTCTCATGCATATATTTTCTCACATCACTTTGTAATCCTATTCGGCAGCCCTTGGGCATGAGCAAACAAATTCTGCACTACTTTCTAATCTAAAGAAAGTGTACGACAAACCAAACAGCTCACAAAGGAAAACACTGAAAAGCATATGTGCAGTATGCTCAGGTGGCAGATGTTGAAAAAAAAATTGTTCTAATGTGATCCTGCGAGTTTTTATTATGTGTTCATTTGAACTAAGATACTGTATATGGCTAAAAAATGAGAGTAGCTTATTTAAAAGATAATAAAGCCACTCTTATTTAAAATTTGCACAGGATGAAGTTTACAATTTTACAAGTGCCAGGCACATATGCACCAACATTGTCACAAAAATAGGGCCCATGTGTCAGTTCTGGAAGGCATGGTCTGGTACGGGGCTGTGTATTCTGGTTTTTGTTCCAATCAGTCACAATCCCAGAATTTTAACAAGCTGTTATTTATTTTAATTAGGTGCTTTTCCTGTTTAGAGGGATAATTTACCCTCTTAAATCGAATTATGTCAGAAATGGCTATGCATGCCATAAAGAACAACATTCCCATGTTCATATTGCGCGTATTGTGCTATATTGCAACAAGAGAGGTAAAACTTCTAATTAAAGACTGAGGTGAATCAATAGGCTTCTGATTGGTGAAAGTGTGGACACCTGGCCACTAAAACTAACCATCTGGAAGACAATGAAGAATTCAAAGACAAAGCAAATTATAATGAGAAACACGTGTTCAACAACCTAATTAGGAGCACACTGATTTACCACGGTCTTTCATTTGGTCAAAAGAAGTTACCTCGTTTTATGCAAGTGTCTGCACTGTAGCACAATATGCACAATGTAGCACAATATCAACATGGGAATTTTATCATTCATGGGATGCAAAGCTATTTCAGAAAGCACCTAATTAAGAAAAATGAGCAGCTTGTTAAAATGATGATATTGTGAATGTGGTTGGAGCGAAAACCAGCATACACAGGGGGGCCCCAGGACCAAGTTTGGGAAGCACTCCTCTAGCACATGTCCTCTGAAGAGCTGTGCTGCCAGCTACTGCTTCTTTGCACTCCACAATCCACCATCTTGTGCTGCGCTAGAGGAGTGCAGACTGCAGGAGACCAGTTCACCAGAGGAGTCGCTCTTGTTCAACCAGGTGAGGAAATCCCTCCCCCCCCCAGTGACTCATAGCTGATTATGCACCAATCCGTGAGGTTTCTGGCCTCAAAGCCAGGATTCATGACCCGTCCTCTGTGGCACCTCAGCACATAGAGAACAATTCTCCAACTGGATGCACCACCCTAAAGCGCCTAGATCCGCTTGTCCTCATAGTCTTTACAGATGCATTACATCATATCACCAGAGCAAATGACAGTGATATATGGAAATAATTTTTAAGATTAATAAATTCCTGTAACTATGTGGCTCCATGGTTGGGCTGTTTCTTTACTTCTGCATTACAATCCAGGAGCCCCAAAACATATTACAAAATAACATTGTTTGGGATGGTGGGGCCCAAAATTAGATCATTATGGGGCTCAAACTCCCGGGTGGCGCCTTTGTGTGGGAGTATCAGTGTGTGTTAGTGTGCCTGACTAAATATAGGGAAGTGAATGAGTCAATGAATCAATCAATATACTTGAGTGAGAAAGCACATTTGAGTGACTCACTACATGAATGAATGAGTGTAAAGCTAATCATACGCCCTAAAAAAGCTGGGGAGAAAAAATAGTTGGAGTCCAAAAATAGTTCCACGCATTCTTTTGGTATCAAAGAAAAGGCTTTTTAAATATGTTAGCATAAGATGAGAGCCAGAGTTTTTTTTTCAGTTACAGCTGTGCTGTCTCTATCCAGGCACAATGAGAGACAACAGAGAGTGAGATAGCATAGCCCTCCACAGGGACTCGCTGTGTGCAGTGGAGTCAGAAAGACAGTCTCTTCTTACGACCTGTATCTACTATCGGCTTAGTAGCTGTTCATTATAGAAACCCATCCCAGGGCACACAAGATTCATCACACTTACTGCGGCTCCTTGTGTGCCAATTTTTGTATTTAATACACTGTAGCTAATCAATCAATCGCGATTCACGTAATATAATATGTGAGAAATGAAATACTACTAAGCCAGCATTTGTAGGCAAGAATCACATCTAAAGTAATAAATAAACCAAAGGAAATGGCCTAAATTCTGCGTTCCTTTCTTCCTTTTTTGGCAAGGGTTGCAAATTCAGTACCACTACTGTAGCTCAGTGCTGGTGTCAACCCGCAACAGGACAAGTGATTCCCCAGCTATTCTCGGACGCATTTTTAATTGAAGTTTACACGCGTCGGATATGATGTATGGGTGATGGCATTCTTCACCTTCAGGCGCATCCCCTTCGCACAGCGACCCCATTCATCCTTCCACACATTCCGTGCATATGCAGCGATGATGTATAGCCGTACGAGGTCGCTCCTCTCTCCCGGAGGTCGTATTGCATTTTCGTATTCTCAGCAGCGAGCCGCAAGCGATCCCCTCGCGCCCCTCCCTTCCCCGGACCGTCCGCGGCGGCGCAACCCGGGTGGAAAGGTCAGCGGCGTGCCTGCTTGACGGATTGCGGTGGGCGGGGGGTGGATGGGGGGGCAGTCCGCCCGGCCTCGTACCGCCTCTTTGCGCGAGAGGGGAGCCCGGGGAGTTCAGCAGAAGGCCATCCATGCTAGCGCAGCTCTTATCGCCCTGCCTGCGGTTACGTAACCGGTTAGCGCCACGCCTGCCCCCCCCCCCCCTTCGTCACTCGACCGCCACACTGAAGAGCTTCACTCGCTGACTATTAAACAGAATTCCTCGTTCTTTTGGACAAACTGGCTACGTGCACAGCTTACAGGAAAGGCTGGGCTACAGCTGATCTTGTCCCACAGTGTTCACGACACTTCACTTCTACTCTCTACTCCCAAACTAGGGTTAAAGTACACCTACCACAGAGCATGACTCTGTAAAATATGTTGTCATCTACTAATTATAATTATAATAATATCATATCCACGCAAAGCTTTGCCTGGGCTTCCATTTTTAGCAGTGCCCTTACATAACCACTTTAAACACATGCAGTTCATATGGACATGATCAGTTTTGTCTTTCGGAGAAGAGACTTAAGCACCCATTAAGATGCAGAAACCTGTAAGAGGCAAGTAAACTTTAATGGGAAACAAGGGCAAGGCTCAGAACGACCCCTAATTTAATTTATCTACAGCTGAGTCATCAACCGAAGCAGCAATGTGACTGCTCCGAGAATGACGAACGACACTCATTATCTCACTGACGACCGATTTCCATAACTGATACGCTCAAGCACTATGTGGTGTCATACATCTGAGCAGCTTTATGGAAACTGTAGAAATAGAGTGTCTTGTAAAAGCATAATTGTCCATTATAAACAGTGTATATTACACAGTAACTCACACATCAGACATCATGCTTTAGAAAATGTCCTGTCCAACAAAGCCACTGGTCCATAATGTGCATAACCCACACTAACATTGTGAAACTGTACTGAGTTTGACAGGGAAACACTCAACCAAATGCACCTGTTAACTAAAAAGAAGACAAACGAGAAACATGCAGGAAAATGTATTTGAAAACATCTGTGAAATTCTGTATTGATTGACTAAAGTTTTCTTTTGTGTGAAACCAACTCAGTCCAGCTGCACTGAAAGAAACGCTGCCCGAGACATTGTGTGCATGAATGCCCGGCTGAAATACCTCATGCTGCTCCCGCAACAATGGGCGCAACCTTGCGACAAAACTGTTTTATGTAACTCGGTAGCTGTGCTGGTGCTTTATGAGACAACTTTTTTTTTTTAAAACAATGACTCCAGTGGCTACACATTCCTGCAAAACAGGTAGCTGTTCAGTTTTCAATTAACACTGACTGCCCCGCTATGTACTATGCTTTCATGTGCAATCAAAGTATGACTTTGACTAGTTGCATCCATAGTTCCAAGCAGGGGTAGGGCCCCTAACTGTAGATCCAAACTAAAATTAGTATTTGTCATAAGACACAAGCAGCAACTGATTATGTTGATTAACTACTGGTGAAATAGCTCAAACTGGCTCATGGTTCTCATTTCTCCAACTTCCTGGGTAGGTGTTGGTGGTTGGAAAAGTATTTCTGAGTGCACTGACTATCTATTGTTTGCAGCATACTAATATCCATAAAAACTAGACATATAGATCATATCATATAAGTCCTATGAATTGTGGTAACGTGAGCACAGAGATATTTCCTTTTAAAGCACAGGGAAATAAAATGCAGGTTTACACTGTAAAATGTCACCCAAAAAACTTAAACCTCAAAGGAGCAGGGATTGCTCAGTTCATTCAAGGGACTTCTTAATGCAACCCACAGCATGTTATTCACAGGCATTCACAGGTTTTTCCACCTTCTTAAAGGCCCGCGCATAACTAAGTGTCAAATCAATGCATTTCTGCAGAGTCCTGATCCCTTGTATGAGAGATGAAAACATTAATCAGGCTTAGGAGCTGGTTTGGTGTGTGGGTATTAAGCAGCACAGCAAATAAACAGCGGCGGTGCAATGTGCTTCTTTCACATGCAGCACAGCCGAGAAATCCAGCGATGTGTTATTCTCGGGAAGCCTCCCGCAGCATCGCAACTCTCGATAAATTTTTAATGTGGGATGAGGAGATACTCCTTATGGGATGCTGAGGCACAAGAAAGAGAATATCTTCATCTATAAAACAGAGAGCACAATGTGAGATTGAGGCCGAATGAAATCGGAATGGAAATAACTGCTGGAATATTCTCTGCGCTGTCACAATCCCATGCACTGGGTCTATACATTGAGCAAATATGCTCACCCATACAGGTTAATTCACCAGAGTTTTGCGGATAAATATATGTGTGCGTGCGTGCGGATGCATGCGTGCATGATGTGATGTGTACATTTTATGTGCGCATGCATTTAGTTTCCAAAAAGTTTTGTTCTGTGTTTCAGTAAAGGAGAATGAGTACAGTTACATAATGTGTGTGTGATTACTGATCTTTTTATCTTTTTGGAAACTGCTGGGCAGGGTTGCCTACTGTTGCATAGTTGCCTATAATTATAGCTAATATGGCTAAAAGATGAGACCTCAGTGACTTTTAAAGAGGGCTGAATGTTGGGGCCTATTTATCAGGAGTGATGAAGATAACCCAACTTGCTGATGTTCCATGAAGTGCACTGTCAAAGGTGGGCATGGAAGTCTGAAAGAAAGACATCAACAAAGGGCGACTGTTATCAGTAGTGCATACTCCCATATTGTGATGTCCACCCCTTCAAGGCTAAACAGGTAATGGTTGTGCACCTGGAAATGCAAGTTTGTGAGTACAGTCATGTAAAGAGTATATAAAATGGACTATCATGTCGTGAATAAATGTGATATGGTCAGGTGAATCATTCTACACTATTGTCTTGACAAACTCAATTGAGCATAAATGAGCGATTCTTGAATTGCGTCTGAGACAGCATTATCCAGCTCCATCAACAAGGCATTAGTTGATTTACTTTCTCATGGAAGAATGGTGCTGCATCCCCCATGCAGATTTCCAGATGCTGGTACATTCTTATTTTCAGACATTTTCATGTTGTTTTGCGATGTAGATAGTATTTGCATACTATCAAATCTACCACCACAGCCTTATTGTAGACATAGATAACTATGGCAGTTGACAGCTTGTCTACTCTGTGCAGGTGACAACAGCAGTGCAAGCTCTATTCAAATTACTGGGGAGCCATAGGTTACTGTAACTGCTAGCTTGCAGGCTAAAGCTGTTTATTAACATTTGCTAATTACCTTTTTTGCTAAATACCTAACTAATCATTTAGGTCATTAGCTAGTTCTATTACAATGTGATTTTAGCTAGCCCCTAGATTCCATGCTACCTAGAAAAATAAATAGTCAAGCAACAGCATTCTCATTGCTTATGATTATGGCCCATGCGCTGGGCAGGTGGGGGCTAGCTAGTTCAGCTGTTCATCGGGAGTACCTGCATGTTGGTTGCTGCCAATTTAGTTTAGTTACAGATGTTACACATGCAACCGGAGTCTGAGAGTACTAGCTAGGATTAGAATTAGGTCAGGACTATCATTTGATAGCTGGACATGTTTGCTATGCATAAACCTTTTAACAGGCTGCCTGTCAGTTGAGTTTTCTGATAGCTAGCTAGTTGATGTAAACTGACATGCAGTCTGCAGTACCATTTTTCTGTCTCAAACTACGCAACGACCAAACCGTGATGCATAAAAGCCCAGGGCACTACCTGTAAAAGCTCTTGGTCCTGGATAAAGTAAATGGCTGAGTTTATTACCGATTCCTTTTTGGTGACCTCAGTTGGTTTTCCCTTGATTAGATAAGTAGAAGGGAGTTCCTGACTGCGCGAGACACTGATTAGCATTCTCATAGGACAGCGGAGCTCGAGTTTCTGAAATTCCCCTAACTACGGTTAGCACAGGCATGCCAGTAGCACTCCTCTCGGCATAGCCTACAAAATTATTGAGAGCATTATGGCAAGCGAATGTCTATAAAAGAAACACTGGAAAGCATTCATATTTTGAATGCCTGGACAAATAGGAATATATTAGTTAATGCAAGCTAGATGCTAATTATATAGTGTGTTATTTATAATTATATAGGGTGTTTTTTTACAATATTGCCTAGTTAGCAAAAGTTACTTAGCTAGTACTCTCAAATTCCAGATAGCATTAAGCAGATAAATTTCCTATATTACAGTACAGGCCTACTTTGCCAGTGGCTGGTAGAATCCATTTCTGATAAATGGCTCAGCAGACTGCTTTTGTCATATGGGCTGATATTAATTTAAGTTTATGACAAGTCTTGCTTAAAAATTTGCAAATTAGCTGACTGCTCATTTACTCTGTGAGATACCCAAATCATGCACAGTATACAGTGCAGAGAGGCCAGAGCATGTTAGGTTGAAAAAGAAAGTTGGTTTTCAGGAAAGTGTTCATGAAGTTTTATAAAGTAAAAAAAATAAGATTTTCAATTCATAGTAAACCATTATATACTGCAACCAAAAATTGAGATGGGTCGATTTGGCTGCTTGGTAGCCCAGCGTACAGTCATATAGACTTGGGATTTGTCCACCCATGAACAGTAAAATGCCAATTATTGTAATATTTGTTTAATGGTCGACTGAGTCATTTTGTGAGCACTGAAACAATCAGCACACAAACCTGTGCTTAACTGCTACTGATGAGGTCATACTCCAGAATTAGTAAGATCAGAAAACATAGAAAATAAGCTCAGATGTTCAAAACAGGAGGCAGCTTGAGGGATTTCACCTAATCGTCCAGACTTGGATTCCTGTGGGTTTCTGCACAGATTACGCAGTAAATGAGCCCAAAGAACTGACTGGCGGGGAGGGACAGTGACAGTCGTTCTACCATGCCATTGTGATGATACGGCCATCTCCTCTTTCACTAACTCCCAAGGGAATTTCCAGAAAAAGAAATGCACACAAGTCACTTTTGTTTTGCTAGTGACATTTTAACCAGGAAGAAACGATACACAGAAAGATTATGGGACCCGTGTGCAAAGGTCTCAATAATGCTCAAATCCATCGATTTAGGCCAAATACAATCTGGTCAAACAACAACTCTTAAGTAAAATGGCTCTAAACCACCCACTAAATGGTCTTAAATAAACACTGAAATTGCACCACCTTTTCTCATACATACACCAAACCAAGGCTGTCCAACCCTGTTCCTGTAGACCCACCTTCACGTAAGTTTTCACTCTAACCCTAACAAAGCGCACCTCATTCAACAGCCAGAGATCTTGTTGCGCTGCTATTTGAATAAGGTGTGCATGGATGAATGAAAACCTACAGGACAGTTAGACCTCCAGGAAAAGGTTGGGCAGCCCTGCGCCGCACAGTTCAATATCCACAGTGGAGCTGTCATAAATGCAGGCACATTTGTATTATGTTTAATACACTGCAGCACTCTCTGGATTTCATCATCAAAATTAATCACACAGAAGCCTTCAACTGAACCTGTTATAAGCCTTTATCAGGGTATAACAAAAGGCTGCTGACTTCAGTGATCCGCTATTTCTGACGTACATGGATAATAACTCAGCCAAATGAGGAACAAAAATGTGTAAAACCTATGTACACTTTCTTTTAGAACTCTAATCTGGCTTCTAAAGCGATAATCCATGTAGAATTTACAAGAATAGCAGCCACTCTATAGTACCATTTCCCCTGAAAATTAGAATTAAAAATGACTGACACGTGCAGCAAACCAAAACCATAGGGTGTTACATAAGGTATGAATAGAACCGATAAAGCAATAGAAATACAACCACACTGTACTTGCCTGAGGGACAATGTACACTGAAAGCAGATGGTGCATTATTGCAATAATAATAATAATAATAATAATAATAATAATGCATTGTGAATCACAAAGGCGGATGTCCAAACATTTTTTACTTGTTCATTTATTAGGGGGGCAAGCACCAATGGTGCGTAGGACCCCTATTGTTTTTGTTATGATTATTCTTCTTACCCCTTTCCCATGCTCAAAAATGTGCAGGCTTGTAGCTGCCAGTTTTTTATGCATGAAACCCATGCAGCTGATGCTCTAGGTGGCACTATAGCGCCCCCTACAAAATTGGAACATTAAAAACGATTACGGGCATCCCGTTTCACTTGCATGTACTAAATTTCTTCCACATGCGTAGCTCCTCATCCTGAAAAGATTTACTGATAGAAGCCACCAAATTGGATTTTCTGCTTTTTTGAATTTTTTTCTAAAATCATAATCACTACATTTGTCCGAATCTCACCCAATGCGGCATGCATGAGCTACAGCATGTCCCTGTGTTAAATTGGGAAGGATAATTTGATATGTCCAAAGACAATCAAAGGACAACCATTTCAATTTAAACAAAATGGCTGACTAAGCTCTAATTATTTAGGATGATTGCAACATTTCAGACGATGATAGAAACTCGTACTGTGGACGAGCATGCACAAATGTGTGGTGTTATAGTGCAATATGACCTATAGGGGGCTATTTTTGTAAAATACTAATTTGCATTGGCTCCATAAACCCAAATTGTGCATAATTTGACAGGAACCCTTAGACAGCTTTCCTGAAACAGTCCTGAGAAGCCTCAGTCCAAGATTCTTAAAGAAGATATGTATACATTTTGAAATATATATTTGCTATCTTTGCCACCTCCTTTAAATCCTACCTCTATTTTTAAATGTACAAAATGAAGAAGCACCCAGATGATTACAGATGTACATTGACATCCAATACACACCAAAGCTGGTATGGATGGTATTTGGATTAGGTTTGCAGACCATGACAAAACAGTTTGTTAGTCAAGTCTCTGTGCTGTTATTTTAAAAAGCACGTGCTTCTAATGCTTGAGTAGCCATCACACCAAAGCCGATAGCCCAGTGTTTATTGTAGGCATGGTTGGTTAGGTGCGAATGAAGATTTCATTTGCAGAAATTGCATACCATGCTGTCTTTTATAGGATCAAATGTCCCTTGCATGTAGTCTGGCCTTGCATCCTCTGGGTGAGATGAAGTATTTATCAAATTTAATAAAAACTACATCAACTACATACAGCAAGATCGATTTGTGTAGTTAACTACTGCAGAAGACATAAAAATGCACTTCAAGTCCATTAACATATGTATTACTGCCAGTAATAAATTTGTTACTGACAATATGTCAGCCATAGTACATATGGGACAGTGGCAGTAATATCATAGGCCTACTGGAACATTGCTATTGTTTTATTTTATTTATCTTATTTTATGTGCACTGTTATGCACCACCTGACCAAAACAAATTCCTCGTATGTGTAAACCTACTTGGCAATAAAACCTGATTCTGATTCTGATTCTGATTCTGATATGTTGACGGTAAGTCATGGCAAATTGGAGCAGTAGCAAAACGTAATTAGGAAGCTAACGTTAGCCAACTTGAGGCTGTTTGATTAAAATGTGGAATCAAACACGATGATGCTTGTTAGATAGTTAGCAATACAATTCATAACAATAGTACAGATGTGACTTATTTTTAATTTGTGAGTGTCAATGTGTCTAGTGTTGGATTTGGCTGACATTTTTTAGTGATTGGTGCTGCTGCTCTCCGACGTCACTGGGCTACTCTGCTAACGATAGCATCCGTGTTACCCACCTCTGTTCAGAGATTGCTTTGGCCAGTCCCTTGTAGAATTCCCTGTTAATCTGCGGTTCCCTGTTAACATTCAGAGGCCCACTCTTTCATCACATGACATGTACATTAAATGGACAGGCATTATATTGAATGTGATTAAGTTCTGGGATGACAGCTTCAATAACTCTGTTCCAAGTTACATCTCTGAAACTAGTCTAACCATATCTTGCCAGCACGTCTCATCTGGTGATCATCTGAGAATCATGTATCAAGGAGCTCCTTCACATTCTGTTCACTAGCACCAGTGGTGGAGCTGATATAAAACAGAAGCTTACTACAACGACAGACATTCAGTTCACTCACTTTGACATCATCACATATTTTCTGTCTATAAAGTACTGCAATGACTTAAAATGCAATGATAGAGCAAGCATTCAGACCGAGAGCCTGACCAAAATAGTGTTAAAAAGGCAGACAAAGAAACACGTGAAACCAATAAAGCATAGCCTGATCCCAGAGAACACAATAATGCTTACCATGGAAAGGGCTTCACTGCTCTGCTGCGCTACTACAAATAAATGGCCACCTTCGCTAAATCCAGCTTGGAATAAAAACTGTATCTTTCCTGTGTTTCAAAGCAGGTCATGCAATTTCAGAACAAAAAAAAAACCCAACAGAAAAGCAAAGCTTGCAGACTTGACATGTAGTTGCCAAGAAACAGATATATTAATGCTGAGGATTAACACAGATTAAAATTCTGTCAGTTTGCTTAACACCCCCGCTCATACATACTGTATGTTAAAATAGACAAAGGTGGTAATGAAAGCCGTAGGTTTCCTTTAAGGGCATATGCATTTTATATATTAACTTTCACTGAAGGACATATGCATTTTATAATATTGCCAATCACTGAAAGCTGAATGGATGGATCAAAATCCACATGTTATGTTTATAGCATATTATCTGTGAGACATGCCAAACAAGACTTCTTCCTAACAAACCTCTCTCTAACACTATAAGGGACAAGGGGAAACACATACTAGTAGCAAACTATTATGAGGCATGGCAGAGTTGGTTAGGCGAATAGTGGTATTCCCTGTCTCAGAGGCCAAACCTTTATATTGTAGGTTTGACAATAGCTGAATCATTTGTTTGGGTAGGGACTGGCACAAATGTGAGGGCTGCTGAGCGACTCCTCTGCTGGGTGACTCCTCTCGGTGACTGGCATCAGCAGTCTGCCTACACAGTTAGGTCCACGAACATTAGCAAGAACAACATGAGCTCAACATAGTTTCAGTCCAAATCCCAAACATCATAACTCAATAAGCCATTTCTTTATGTGACGACTTCCTTATCTGAAATACCATTGCCTGAACTCCTCACTCTTACGACCAGGGCATTTCTCCTACTATGCCACATCCTAAGCACTATCATCAGAACCTCTTTCACTTCAGCTTCTTTGAAATCTGAAATGAATATTAAATATACACTTAGTTAGCTTAACTATGACTAGACATAGGTGGAAATCACCATCAATTTATATGTAATATACAGCAAATTTATTTTAGCAAATTGTTTTATGAATTGCTACTGCATTCATTTAAATGATTAACCAGAGTAAGACATTCAACAGTGCCCTCCAAAATGATTAATGTATCCTTGATAAAAAGAGGAAAACCCAGTTCCAATGGAATTTCAATTGCTGAACTTTGGAACCAGGTTAGATGAGGCTACTACTTTTGGCCACATAAAATGACATCGGAAATGGCATCGGGTTCGGTGTTGGAAGAAGGACACTTAAGTTGAAAATAAAATCATACCTACAGGGAAGTACAGTGATGAATCTTTAAAATTAGGGGTAGTCAACAAAATCCTGATTTCCAACTGCCAATACATTTTGGCCAAAATCTGGTCCCCTCTTCCAGGAAGCTCAGATTTGGCTAGAAAATGATATTTCAGCAAGACAATGATCCTAAACATATCTCAAAAACAGCCAAGAAATGGTCAAATGACCAGAAAATGACTGTTTTGCAACAGCTATCTCAGTCTCCATACTTGAGCCTGATTGAAAATCTGTGGCTTGAAGAAGGCCACATTCATACATACCAATGCATCTTGGGGGGATCTTGAAAAATTCTGTATGGAGGAATGCTTGAAGATCCTCTCAATATATTCAACCTCAAGGAACACCATAGAAGTCAGTGATACAAAGGGAGGGTGCACAAGTTGTTAAATATTGCCTGTTTAACAACATATTTTTCTCTGAGTACATGACCTGTACATTTCTTACATACTATTCTTCAGCATATAATATAGGTCATTACGAGGACAACAAGATTCCCTTGAGGACTACATGCATGTACATAATGCAATGAGGACGTACAATAATGTAATGGGAAATCCACAATAATGCCAGTTACAATAAACCCATTGAAATAGAGCTTGACTGAAATATGAATGAATTAAATACTTATATTCTGAGTCAGGATTTGTGAAAAGGGGCTGAAATATGAGGCTTTCCCAGGAAAAATAGCTAGCTTTGGTACAAGCTAGAAGTGGTTTGTGAAAATAACTATCAACTAAGAGTAGCTTATAATGTCACACTTTAAGTATCTAGCTAACTGCTACTGAGATTGCATATAGGATATATATATATATTAAGTATTATACTTCCATGTACTATTGGGGTACTTGATGCAGTTTATGAATTTGCATAACTCAGAAATATGTAGCCACATGAGATCAATTATTAAGCTTATGCTTGCTGATATCAAGAATGTTTGTTGTCTGACATTCTACACCTTGCTATCAATACACACAAAGGCAGATCGCTTGCACAGTAGTAGCAGAAAATAAATTCTGCCAGTACAGTGTAAAGAAAACTTATTGTGAGCAAGATTCAGTTGGTGGTACTAAGATGAAACTATTTAGGAAGAGAGTGCATGAAGTAAAAGCTTATTGGTTTTAGGGCATTTGTGATTTGAAATGAAGTCAGACTGGAGCACAGTGCTAGAGCTGATGTTATATTATCTTATGTTTAGAGGGCTGTAGGTTGATACCCAAAGATTTCCCAAAATGCAGATTCTAAGTGCATGATTGCCTGCCCTGTCCCAAATTGTTGCAGCAACCATAATATGGGCCAAGAACATGGCAGGCCCAAGGATTAAAATGGGGTACATGCTGTATGTAAATTACAGTAAAATAAAAAATGATAAAAATGATGAACGGTTAAGTGAATCCCCACTCCTTAGGGATCAGTCAATCAAAAATGGTTTCCCTGCAATCATAATACTTTGACATGGTACACTAGGTCAATAAAGCAACACGATCCAATAGCAAGGGTTATGATCCACAACCATATATAGGCTAGCTATCAGTCCTCTGGCATCACAAGTGAATCTATAATACCACATAAGATTGTTTTCCTAGTGACACGAGTGCAAAACTCTAAAGCATAAAAATCACAAAAATGCATAATGTAATCAATATCAGCATCCCTATTTTCACTAAATAACTTGGCCCAGTTATGTCTGCTCATGGCATCTTGTATTATCGTTATGCTGACACTCAACTCTTTTTCTCATATTGTCCCTCTGATACCCAAGTTCAGGCATGTGTATCTGCATGCTTGTCAGAGATTGCAGCCAGGGTGTTCGCCCACCGCCTGAAACACCACAGAGGAAGAACAGACCCCCCAGCAGAAGCCTACCCGCGGGTCAACACTTCAATCACTGATGACAGCTCTGCAGTATCTCCCTCCCACTAAGCTATACACTCCAACCAGACCTCACTGTTTCGCATCCTGTGATCAGCTGGCTGTTGCAACTCTTCAAGAACCTGGGAGGTGCTCCTTATGGCCACAGGTCTTTCTCTGTTTCGTCCCCAAATGACGGAACAACCTTACTTAATCAGTCAGGAAGGCATATTCACGGGCTGTCTTCCACAAACGCCTAAAAACTCACATTTTCGACACTTCAATGATGATATGTATTTTTAATTGAATCATTTCACCCTTTCATCTCTGGAGGCATGCTACTTTTACACACTAAATGCTATCCGTATGCTCGAGTCTGCATTTGACAATCTTTTGTCGATTTAGTTTTCGTTTTTCCCCCCCACGGATTTAAGAGAGCCCGGAGACAGGGTACAAAAAACTGGGCTGCAAAGGAGAATGTATTTCGTTTTCTGAGTTTTATTTGAGCCCAACAGTCGCAGCCATTGCCTCTGTGGGCAGTAGGTGGCACTCGTAGATTTGATTACTGACTGGTGATCAGTGCGATATAACAAATGTTATATTGGAGACCAAGTTGTCACTGTAATTTTATCGTATGTAAAATGTAACCCCTCACCCCCAATAAATGTAACTCACCCCACCCCCAATAAATAAATAGCCTACATAATAAAACATTGGCAAAACCAACAAATAACGCCGTAAATGAAATAGAAAATAAGTTTATTTTTTGGTTGCACGAAGAATGCATAACTATTTAAACATTTATACAATTCCAGTTGTTAAGTAGCCTAGAACTAATAACAGATTACCTGAGAAAGATTTGTATGACCTCGATACCTCGAATTGTATGACCTCGAATCTGTCGGCGCATAATAGCCTAGGCTAAATAATTTGTGAGAACAGAAGCAACATGTTTAATCGACTTTTAAAGATTTAAACATAATTTTATCATTTTACTCACTCCGCGCCTTTAAACGTCCTGTAAGCTTCATTGATTAGTAAATCACACTGTGAGCACTGAATAATGTCAAATCAATGTTACCATTAAAAACGTAGTTTAACCCAGTCATTAACCAAATATCAATCACGTCGCATTTTATCGTTTTTTGCAAATGGACTTTACAAAGGCACACAGTTTGTCGAAGGCGAGCTTGGTCGAGAAAATGAATAACATATTCATACGTGTTGTAGTTTCCAATAAATGCACGAATACAAATTGAAGCATATCTAGGCTATAGCCTAAATTAAACATTTCAATTAGTTTGCATAAACTGACCGTGATTGCATAAACTGAAGTTGGATTGGATAGCCTTCCAAATACATTTTATTTGAGGTAGGCAACACCGTTTCCAACTGTTGCAGTCAAGCAAATTTTCATTCTTCTTGAACATGTCGCCAGGAAGTAGTTCGAATTGACAGATGAATACAGCTTACCGTACTGCATTCAGTAACCTATTGAACACCACCTCCACATCTCCGTACCCGCTGTCCCTGGATTCAAGTGTTCGCCTCTACGGTGTCCATGCTTGTCCTGCCGATTTCCGACTGTCTGTTCCAAACGCCCTCTACAAACAGGTGCTCCTGGTTCCTCATCCATTACGTCACGCGGTACCATCCCGTGGCTTTTTTTTTTTTTTTTCCCCACATACGATTTAGAAAAACTCGCTATTCACACACTGATACATTGGTCAGTCACTAATACAAGGTTTTTTTTGTTTTTGTTTTTTTTAAATCATAAACATGTTTTTATTGGACTGCCCTTGACAAACATTCCAGTGCCATCATTGCAAATTTGCAGCTGATGACTGCAAAAAAGAAGGAAAGAAAAAAAAAAACACATGATAACACATGAAAGCAATCAGGAATGCATGTCAACATAATTTATAAGAAAATTGTACAATACGGTACTTTTAAATAAATGTCAATTATTGAGATCTGCGCTTGGAGAAAACAAAAAGAGACTATTGAGCATTACAGAAGACTGGAAGAGTGCACAGCCTGGGTTTTCAACAAGGGCACATGGACCCCTGGGGGTCCTTGAAAGCACTGAACAGGGTCCCGGCCAAACCTGGGACGCAGTGACTGTATAGATTTGAGAAAATATTAAACTTTTAAAAAATATAACCATCATTATCTTGGGGTCCCCTAGACGCCTTTGAGTCTACGTGGGGGTCCCTGGATCAGAAAAGGTTGAAAGCCCCTTGAGCAGACAAATGTCCAGTTAAACAGAAAAGTAAATCTCTGGAAAGGACAAATATTAGAGATAGTAATGCAGGAAAAATGTACAGTAGGCGTCCTGGGCTAATGAGTGTCACGATGAAAATATTTCATTTTCTTTAATCACCATGCTTGATGGTGATGTGGATTGACTGTTTTATTTCTCCCAGCAGGATGTTCACATAATGAAACACAATGAACACAATGACACAGAGTCAAACCGATAAATTTAATTTCAATGTACACAAACACAGCTTCCATTCTTTAAAGTGTTTTCAGCAGAAGTCTTGACAGATATATAGCAACACTGCATGTACAGTGTTTACGTGTACCAGTGACTGGTCACAGATTTGTTTTGATAAAATATAAAACAAACAAATCAAATAAAAAAATCTAATTGATGGAAGAACACTTTATAAGTACCGCATCTTCAAGTCAGTCTGAATAGACTTATTGTAAATATATATTTTTTTATTTCTGGATGAAAATTACAACTTAATTTTAATACTAATAATTTAATTAACCCAGAAAAATACATTAATGCAACTTAAGACAGACCATTTAAATCGGAACATGTACATAATTCATATAACCATTATAAAACCAGCAACCCCAAAAAGGTCTGATATTAATAAACAAATTAAATGAAATGAAATATATTATGATACATAATTAGTCTCAAAATATTGATATATAATTATTTGGAAACAAAGTAATCTCAAAAGGGGCCAGGAAACGCTTTATAAACTTTTTCAATTTACTCAAAAAAATGTATTTCCTGTGCGTTGAACCTGGTGAACTGCCTCTTCTTGAGGGTCGACTCAGGTCATGTGACAGGAGGAGATAAATATCTCTATTCAACTTGTGTTGGCTACATCTCTGTTGGCCCTCCATTCAAAGACAACTGAGGCAAAGCATCAGGCACCTGGGGGGCAGTGAAATTAATCTTGAAACAACAATTCAACTTTCTTAACACTGAATACATTTACAGCAAAAACACCCATTTTAGTAAGGTTTACTATAAATACAAAATTGAGCACAGATCTTCTGTGAACATAGTTCATTGTAGATTTAACATTAACTTGAATTTAGGGTGTTATTTGCACAAAACCCTTGTATTTAACATCCGGTGGGATTGACGAAAATTATTATATTAAAAGTTAGGCATAAAATTCATTAAGTTTATAACAATATTCAACCATCAAAATGAGCGACGAGTCTATTAAAGACATCACACTGTAAAAATTATGAATGAAATTGAACACAAATTCCCTGATTTCAGGTTTGATGCTGCAGTTCTTGTAAATGAACTGCGTTTACATAGCGCTTTACAATTGATGCCTCGCATTCACCCATTCACACACACACTCACACACCAACGGTGAAAGGCTGCCATGCAAGGTACCAATCAGCTCGTTGGGAGCAATTAGGGGTTAGGTGTCTTGCTCAGGGACACTTCGACAAGCCCAGGGTGGGGGATCGAACCGGCAACCCTCCGACTGCCAGACAACCGCTCTTACCTCCTGAGCTATGTCTTAAAGTGAATTCTCACGCCCTTGATCGAATGCGTTCTGAAGCTAAATGATGGGGAGGCGACAGCAGGCGGGCGGCTTGTACTCACCGCTGGCGAATTGGTCTCTCCTCCGACGGGCATCTCCGAGGACACGGCGCCACCTGTCCCGCCGTCGGGCCGCTCCCCTGGCTGGGGCTCCGGCGTCTTGCCCTCCTCTCTCTCCCGCACCTCCTTCTCCTTTGGACACAACACAATGCGCAACCATCACTCAAGATTCAGAACTGTGTGTGTCGCTCAGCGTGGGGGGCGCTGGGCTGGTGTACCTCCTTTCATCAAGAAAAGTACAGGGTGTCCTAGGGGCATGTAAAGGGGGGTTATGGGGGGGGAGGTGGGCAGTGATGTGAACTTGTTCCTTCCTCCCCATCGGCACCATAACGGCACGGCTCGCACACCCTAATGCGGAGAGATCACTGCGGCAGACAGAGATGACTCGCAAGGGTGCGCGTATATTGCGTTTTGTGGTGGCGCACATGAAGCTGTGTGCGCCTACTGAGCGCAAAAAAAGCTTGTCCGCGCAGCTTTGAGCGAAGATTAGCCAGTCGAAGGTAACGCGCTGTGTATTCTATATGCACATTCTCACAGCGAGAGCCGGTCCCTCCTTCTCCCGTGTTATGTCACAGCACATCGGTTCAAGCTTGACTTCAGGAATATAGTAGAAAGAATTCATCTAAGGTTAAGGGTTAGAAGTGCAATGCTATCTGATAGGGAAACGTACATCCTTCCTACACTGGTTCATACCAGATTTATGCTATTTATAAACCTGGCTTATACGCTGGTTCATACTGGTTCATAGTCAGATTAATCTCTTCTCGTGCAATTCCAAATTTCTTGGAACTTGTACTGTATAAATGCTTCCTCATAATGGTGTGCTCTTACTTCTAGAGGTGAAAGGAGAAACACAGTGACCTGTGACCAATGAGGTTAAAGCAAATGCCTAAGGCCAAGCTTTGTTTTTGAAGATCACTTCCTGGTCTAGGTGAGAGACGTGGATCTGTAGTGCCAGTGCGGTTGGCTCCAATCTTTCAGCCACCCGCTTCATTATAAGTCAAGGCACCAAAGTGATCACAATGGGAACTCAATTTTCCCCCACAAGTACATGTAGTTGCAATAGGTAATTTTTCTTTGTCTAATGTCTCATCTATGTTTAGTTGGCTAATGTGCTCAGTCTCACAACGCACACACTGCATGTAATATCCGCTTGCATCAAGTCATTTGTGTTGAATTCATTATGCTGCTTTCTACTTCCAAACTACTACTAATGGAACTCTAAAAATCTTTCTTTCCAGTTTTTTTGGTTAGCCATTTTTACTATTATCTTTACTTTCTTGATCAACTAATTAGTTAGCAGCAACCTACCAACCACAACCAAACATCACAAGCTAACATTCATTTTCTATATTAGGCAGCCCTTGGGAAGCAACGTAAATGTAAAACCTGTCAAATGTGGTTAATGGCTTGGCAGGTGTGTACATGCTGTACTTCATCCCATGCTCTCCACTAGCTAAGTGCATTGTATGCAGAGTGAATTTGGACATTGAGGACATGCATTAGTCAAACAGGCTGGCGTATTTTTCATTTCAGGTTTCCACTTCAGGTTGAGCAATACATTAACTTTTAATGCCTGTGGGGATTCATGAAAACCTGACATAGCTGTCATTTGTCACGCTTGTTGCAATCGCCTCACGTTTCCTCGTGTCGCTCGCATTCGCTGTCTGTAAGCGGTAATGACGAGGGATAAGCAGACATCAAGGTCATGGGCTCTTCAGCCCCAGACTGTCAATCACATTGTGGCCGGACCCGGCCCTGACTTCATGACCACATGAGAGTCCTTTCTTTTCCCTACTGTGCAGTCTCTGGATTCAATTTGTACAACATGGCAGCACAAAAACAAAGGCACTTCCTCAGCTTCAAAACACGTTTCACAAGCCCATGGAAAGTCAATGGGTGAGGTCACAGTTATTTATAATTTTTTTTTTAGTCTACGGCTTGAATCAGAGTTCAGCTGGGGTCATAAGCCAGGCCATTTTGACACTTTTTGTGCCTGTCAGAAATAGAACATGTTGCATATTAAGGTTATAAAAACATGCAGATGTGTCACCACTGCATGGTCTAAGCCTTTATACTCACACTAAACATCTGTCTGCCCATCCATTATATTTGCTGTGTTTTCTATCATATGACATATGCATGCCACTGTAGTGCCAAGACACCAATTTCTCTTGATACCTGAAGGTTCATCTCTGACCCTTAAAGGTAAAGCGAGACAAACTCAGACTTACATCTGTGAAACAAATGGTGATCTAAAGGTTTGCCATTTGCCTTTTCTTTTCTTCTATTCTTTTCACCGATTACCCTCTCAGTGGAACTGTCATGCTTTATATGGAGCATGACTGGACTTCTGGGGTAAGGCAAGGGATGTGAGAGATAAGAGAGGAAGCATTTTGAAGTCATTTGAATTTAAGAACATAGCTTCACGCAAAATGCACACACACGCATTCACACACACACGCGCACACCTACCGGACTTCTGGAAGGTTCCGCCACTTCTTTGATCGAGTTCTGGTTGGCCAGCGAGGAGGCAGGCAGGACTCCGGGAGGCTGTGGGTCGGCACTGGAGGGTTTAGTAAAGGACTGGGACCTCTTGATGGCAGTGGACACAGCCCTGGCGAAGCGGGACTGGGAGGTGGGCGCGTACGGCTTGGGGGCCATCAAGCCCCTCATCCTCTCCAGACTCAGCCCCACTGTCGGGTCACTGGCTGGCAGACTATATTGGCGAGTGAGCCTGGGGGCGGAGCCTGACGCCCTGGGCGGAGAAACAGTGGCATTGGGGACGAGGTCAACAGGCCTTGGGGCAGGGGCAAGGACATTGACATTAGTGGCGGGGACAACAGGCATAGGGGCAGGGGCAAGGACATTGACATCAGGGGCAGAGTCAACAGGCCCAGGGGCAGGGACATTGACATTGGGGGCGGAGTCAACAGGCCCAGGGGCAGGGCCAGGGACATTGACATTGGGGGCGGAGTCAATGGGCCTGGGGGCAGGACTTGCGAGATTGGCAGCAGGGCCGTCCACTGTGTTCTCTTCCCGAGGCTTTGGCTCATCCTGACTGGTTTCTGCCCCTCCTGCCCAGAGCTCAGGGGGAGGGGGAGGTGGGAAGCTTTCCTCCTCCGCAGGCTGTCCCGCGTCTGGCCTCCCCGGCGCCTCGGTCCGCCCGCTGGCGAGAATGGCGTTCGCGCTCTTCACGGCCGCTGACGTCACGTATCCGGGGGTCCTCTTGTGCAGCGACAAGCGGAAAGATCCCGGCTTGGGCTTGGTCGGGGGCGGAGTTTTCTTGGGCCCGGGAGCCGCCCAGGTGCCCATGCGGCGCAGGGACGGCGGCTTGGCGTCGGCAGGCGCGGGAGGCGACTGAGCGGCAGGCGACTGAGCGGGAGGCGACTGAGCGGGAGGCGAGTTTCCGTGGAAGCCGTGGACGCCGGCGAACCTCCCGTTGCTCAGCGGAGCCCCCATCACGAGCGTGGGGCTCCGGAGCTCCAGCTGCTCGGCGGGGACCCCTGCGAGACAGCGCTGGGTCCCCACGGCGACCATCTGTCCCGGGGCCGAGCCCGGGGGCTCCAGCGTCAGCTCCACCTCGAAGAAACGGAGCTTCTCCAGGGACTTCTGGGGCACGATGGTGTAGGTGGTGAGCCCCACCTTGGGGATGTATTCTCTCGTGAGCTCGTTGGACGGCTTGGGTTTGGGGGCGTAGTCCAGGAGGTATATGGGCGAGCTCTTGGGCTCCTGAGGTGACGTGGGAGGAGCCTCGCCCTGGGGGAGCTCCTCCGTGGACGTGGCCATGTCCCTCTTCGGCCGGGCCGCTTCGGAGGGAGACGCCGGGGGCAGCTGGACGACAGGCGGGGTCGGCGATGCTGCTATCGGCGGGGAGGCCGCGGGGGATACCGCGGCGACGGCCGCCGGCGCTTCCGCTATCTCCGCGCGCTCCAGAGGAGCCCCGCCGTTCGGCTCGTCGGAGGTCAGCGTCTCGGCGTCCCGGGTCTGGGGCCGGGGGGCGGGAGGAGCGGGGAGAACAGGGGGGGGAGCGGGGAATTCGGGCGCGCTCGGAGCCGTGCACGTTCCAGAGTCGCTCTTCTCCTTAACATCACCCAGCACTGAAGCACCCTCTACCAACAAGACCGTCTGCTCCGCTTCAGCTGGTGGGCTTAAATCAGTGCCTGCAGTATCTGTCCCTGCAGAATCTGAGAAAAGTAAATATGAACGCGTGTGTACACATGTGTACACCATACACGGATATGAACATATCAATGATTCAATAGTTGTGAAATGATCACAAATTTTGAAGTTTTGTAACATTTTAAGGGCACATACATTTTGAGAAGCATAACTTTCAACTGTCTGTGTGAACAGGCACATTGCTAGACTTGATACAGTTAAGGCATCAAGCTACAAAGTTACCAAGAAAGATGGATGTAATTCCTAAGTGATATAATTTCACAGACAGCTAAGTATTTTACTGCTTTTCATTGCTTTTTCGAGAACTTTTCCCAAGTATTTATATTGTTACTACAGTTTGCGCTTTTCATATCATAACTTCAAATAATGCTTTTAATCTTTGCCCACAGTACCCAGAGACCCATTTATTCAGTCAAGTGCTCTAGACCCACCTCTGTGTTCCAGTTCAGGGGTTTCCACAGTGTTCGGAGTTTGTTCAGTGCATTCCTGATCACTCGCAGGGTCCTTTGCTGGTCTGTCAAAATAGAACTTATGAAAAGTTTTGGAAAGAAAATCACACGTCACATTAGCGCCTAGTCTTTTAAGGCCTCTGCGTTCGGCAGACGAATTTCACGTCTGAAAAGCGAACAGATGGAATCTCTTAAGCAAACAAGAGGCCATTAACTGGAGGCCCATCTCTAGCAGTGCACTTTTTTCGAAATACCCGTTTCAAGAGTTCGTACTTGCCATCTGAGGACAGATCATTCGACTGATCTTCCCCCGTGCCATCCAGCGCCAGCGGAGAGCTCGCCACCGCCAGCTCCTCGTCCGTGGGAGGCGGGGGCAGCTCCGGCTCCGTTTTCCCAGAATCCATCGGGACGTCGGCAGAGGCGTCGGGGCTCCCGTCGCCCGTCCGGACGTCGGCTGCGGCGCCGGGGTCGGGGGTGGCGGTGACCGCCATCTCTTCCTGCTCGCGGATCTCCTCCAGGGGACTGTGGGGCACCGATCCGGCTGTTCCGCGGTCAAACGGGGACACACAACGGCAAACTTCAGCAGGCACAGACGCCAGCCGCTAACCCAATCAACGATACACTCGCACATTTATCACAACTTTGTCATCTGCATAAACTATAATGGCTATCGGAAAATGGAAGCCTCCGCTGAGACCTGGGCCGCTTCGAAACAAATGGGCCATTCCACTTAAGAGATCAAATGGGACGGACGGCGAATGAGATGAGTTCTGAAGGACTACTTACAGGCCACCCATCCAAGCTGTCCACCCGAGCATGCAATGATCCTTCAAATGAGGAAATGAATACTTTCTCCATCCGCCGAGCACTTGAGAGCATTACGTAACGTAATCAAAGAGGGACCAAATTAGCGCGCTAAACTTCATTATCCAGATTGCCATGAAGTGCCCCCGGCCATGCCGTGTTTTGTGCCTGCTCTTTTTCTCTTTTCTCGCCGGTGACGAGGGATTCATTACGACGTCGCGGAGCGAGGAGGCCCGGGAGCGGCCCTGTCGTCAGGAGGAGTAAAGAGCTCGGGGCGCTAGCCGCGCGGCGGCTACACGGCACAGCTCCCCGGCTTTACGGCTTCTGGTCCCCCTGCTGGACCGCGTAGCTGAGAACCCTAAAGAGCGGCCAATGGGGATGCATGGAATCCCGTCGGCTCAATCCGGCAGGGAACGCGTGAGCAAACAGCAGAAAATCTATGGTTTTTTATTGTTATAATCAAAATGAAGCGTGCTACGCTCCAACGCCTCTAACACAGGACTGTTACCAGCGGATGCTCCTATAGCTCGCCCCCTGCTGTTAGGTCTTCTTAGACCCAACATACAGAACGGTGACATCACAGCTTAAACGCTTGCAAGAATGGGAGAAAATGCGCAGCTCCAGAAAAGAAATACAACAGGCAAGATCAGATAAAACGCATGCTGCAGTAAATTCACGCACAAATGAAACAGAAAAAAGATAAACACATGTTCAATCTAAAGGGGCCATCTCTAAATCCAAGTATTAAATTGGGAGGTTCTGTCTGTAGATGTAATATTGGATTAGAAAGCACCTATGCACAAAAACTGTCAGTGGGGAATGATATGTTTTTCTTTATAAAATACTTTGAAGACACTGAATCAAATGAATGGCTTTATTATGTGCAAACAAATTGTCTAGTTCTTGCGTAATTCACAGATGTTTTCCAAAGAAAAATGTTTCAAAGGCCATTCCGAAGGGGGTGTTTTAAGTTCCATCTATAAGCAAGGCACCATTATGACCCAGCATAAATCCCACATTGTGTGCATTTATCATCGCTAGCATTTACGACTGGTCCGCCAAACGGGAAACACGCACACGCGTGACGCGCGGCCTCCAGGCGACTCGTCCGGTCGAGGCGCTTCTCAGCACGCGCAGGTGGAACGTTGACCGCTCCGGTTACAGCGTAACGTTCCCCACCTCCTCATGTGACCGACGTGGACTTCTCCGGTTGACCTAGCGCACAAGTCAAACTCAAGGCCTGTGGGCCAAGAAACGGCCCACCGCGAATTGTGATTTGGCCTGCGTTTCAGGCGAGACAATCGATTCAATTTGGGCCGTGAAACAGTGCAGACGTGCAGTTCGTGGCAGTGCTCATTTTCGGCGCAGGGTGCACCGCTCACTGTTAAGGTCACACTGCACCTGAATATTACTGTAACAGATGTGGAGTGGTATGTTCAGCCCCAAGTCTTTTTGACAGTAGATTTATTATTTATTTACTGTTTGAATTTATTCTTCATGGCACGCGATCGGAAATGAACCCCAACTCCCTGTCCAACACCCCCCGCCCCCCACCCCCCACCCCCGGTTCTGATTGCAATCTATAATATTACTACATGTCTGGCCCTGGATTTCATAATGAGGGCTATCTTTAGAGCTGTGCAGTTCACCATCTCAGTAAGTCCACAGCTGCACTGGTGAACTGCAGAGTGAAAAGATGCTTGGGCCAGTTTATTAGCCCACACTTCTTCCTGAATCAAAGGACACTGCAATGATGGGGCAGCCCTTTAATCATGATTCTGAAATCAAAGTTAGGGGAGAAAAGAAAAAAAATGAGAATAATATAATTTATTTTAAAAAAGCATAAATAATTGTATTCTTACATAAGTCAGTAAAACGTATAAGGCTTTGTATTCCATGATAACGCATGAGACCTTTGTAACACAGCCAAAATAGCTTGCTGTTAGTCATACGCTTATCACAAACAAATGCTCACACACGAAAACAATGATTCCATTTAGCACTAGATTCCTCTGAGTACTGTGTGACCAACAACTTTTAAACCCATGAGAGCAAATACTCTAGGAATGCTTAGCTACTTTTTAAAAACGCAATTGGGGGGGGGGGGGGTGTTTTAGAAAGGCTGCTCTAAAGAGAAATTGTCTTTTAAATATAGTATGACCAAACAATTGTCAAGAAACACAAGGTAAAGTCTTCTAAAAGAACAATACTGACACTGATATTTCTAGCCATAAGCAGCTTTTTTTTCCCCATTCAAATTTGTGCCTTGGCTTCCTTGACTATTTTTGGCCAAACTTATTTACCTCATTCACAGTCTGCTCAAACAAATCCTTTGGCAATAGAGAAAGCACAAAGAGAAACGGAGATGAACACATTAAAAAAAAGAAAACATTCAACAGGACAAAAACATGGCAGGGTAGAAGAACAGTTCTTTTTTTAAAAATGACACGAAAACACAGAAGAGGAAGAGAGGGGCCACCGCACGAAGCAGACAGATGCTCGGAGGGCTGAGAGCGCCAGGGTGGAGCAGTCAGAGGGGACAGGAAGTCTGGGAGGAGGGGACACACCGGGAGGGGGGGGCTTCATGCCACCCCTTCCCGTGACTCCGGGTCTGCAGGGTGGAAGAAAGGGAATGTTTGAAAACATACAACGAGGAACAGACGATAACAAACACCCCTCTAGGGCGGGAAAGATGGCCGATAAGCCCCACTGGGTCAACGTCTTATCTGCAACACCCAGAGCACAAACTATCGTGAGCTCATCTTTCATACGTCAGCCTCTCCGCCACAAAACATAATGCGAAACATAATATCCTAAGAGTAAGTGTTCAGGCCTGGGAATTTACACAGAGCATGGACCAATAGTCTTACACTCTTACACTACACAATACAGCCCTGATGCTAACACCAAAGTCTGGGTCACCGTAATTTCAATTCATTCAATTTATGAAATTATGGCCATTTTTCTATTCTAAAATTGAACACTCAAAAGACTCATCATTATCTCTAACAATCAATTTTTGTCATTTGGCCTTCTTTGTTAAAAAAATTTAAATGAATGTTAAACAAGCTTTGGCCACACATTCTGGAAGATTCCAGCTGCATACAGAGCAGAAACCCAACGAACCTGTTCGATCTGAGTAAATGCCTATGTTGGGAACACGAAAATAAGAATATGTGAGATTAAAGTGGGGACAGGAGAGCTTTGAAAGAACTATGAGAGTGCACTTGTGAGAACAAACAGAAAGTGAGTAATTAGGCATCACGACACTGCCATATCCATCCCTATACTGATGCAGGTGAAAACATGCAGGCTTTTATCTGAAGCCCGAGTCTATTTTTCATCTGGCCTTCAAAATGCATTACACTTCAGCAATTATGTACTAGGCAGGAAGTGCAGCTCCAGTCTGAAAACCTGAGCGATTTAACCGTTGAGTTAGCCTCGCAAGCTAATTACTGTACACCTGTTGAAACCCTCTATGCTAATGGAATGCCTCTGAGCCTTGGGTTAGCATGGCACCTGTCAAAAAAAGTTTCAATCCTCATTACATTTCCAGGCAGCAACCATCTTTTGTGCTTTTTTAAATGAAAAACAAAAAAAATTTCAATAAAATAATCAATAGTAATCAAACAGAATATAGGCTTGCTTAAATTTTCATTTTAAAATAAGCGCAAGATGCATTAAGGTCACACTGAGTCCAATTATTCTCTTCATATAACTTCAGCAATGAGAACTCTCGTCACCAGAATGCACTTTTTAAATATTTTTTTTAGAATGATCAATTATAATTTCCCTTTATGTGGGTCATGCCTCATGGATAAACACTTTGGCATTAATTGAAAGTGGAAGATAGATTATGGGCCAAGAGAAGTGTCAAACAGGATGACAAATTCTGAATTACTATGAAAAAGCAGACATATTTCACATCAGCCACTAGGAGGCAATATAAGTACCGGCATAAGGCAATGCTCAGAGCACGCCGCTTCGTCCATTTTCTGCTGTTGACATTTCAGGCAAATTATATTAGCGCAGCCCCAAGGCTATATCTAACTGAACATCTGCTAAGCAGCAAACACAGCATTCTCTATGTTCCACTGCGCATTAGCAGATGAATACACAATGAGGGGTGTGAAAGGGATAAATGCATTTTCGACACGAGTAAGACGGCTGAGGTAACGTCCAGACCAACCTTTAACACTCCCGTCCTCCAGAGCCTCGTCTGGCTTGGCCATGGCAGAAGGTGAGGAAGGGGGCGGCGGAGCCTTCCTCTTGGTCCTCTTCAGCGAAGACTCCGAAGAGGACCCTCGACGGATCCCAGAAACTTCCTGCACGTCAGTGACAGAACCCCGGGTTAATCCAGAAGAGGAACCCTGGAACCGCCCCGGAGACAAACCCTCCTCTTGAGACAACTTTTGACAGGTCTCAGAGACCGCCTACTCATCAAACACAAAGATTTGATTGACCCCAACCTATGAGTGATCCCTGAGACAAATCCTCAACTGGTCTCACAGACAAACTCTGACCAGATCTTTAGCACCGACCAATCATCAGCCAAACAAACCACTTCCTGGAGATAGGTATTTATAGATAGATTTACAGGTATTCTGGGCTGCTGCAGCTAAACACATCCAGTCGTATAGACTAAAGCTCAATTAAAACCCCCATTTCCGCATCTCTGGCTGCATTCACAACTATAGTGCTAAAGACAAGATGGCCGAATGCGCACCTGAAATTCATATAATGAAATCTTCACAAGGGACCCTTTTAAAGGCCATACGAGTACAGATTTGGTAATTTAAGATTCTTAAAACAGCCAATACAGCTTTAACAGTGATTAATCCACACCATGATAGGAAACATTCCAAAAGATACAACCAAATGCATCGCATCAAAATCATATTGTCCAAATCAAAGCATAAGGCAAAAAACCAGGCTGTGGGTTGTCGGGGTAAAGACCTCCCACAGTCCTGGTCCAAATACCAGAGGGGGGGTGCATTGCTGATGCTCACTCACCCGGTCTCCTTCAGAGAAGGTGTAGGTCGGGGAGTCACTGAGGCTGGACGGGGATCTCGGCGACACCATGGTGGGGGGCAGGGGTGCCCGTCTCTTCTTTGGCACGTCGGAGAGCGTGGCGCTGGAGCTGTACACGGACGCGCTGGCACCGAGCAGCGGCATGCTAACCGGCCTCGGCTTGCTCAGGACCGGGGACGTAGGCGCACTCATGGCCACCGCCTTTAAACAACAAGCATCACCGCCATTAAACCACACACATGCTTCTACTGACTTATCCTGAAGTGCAAGGTTCTACTGACTTATCCTGAAGTGCATGGTTCTAAAGACTTATCCTGAAGTGCACGGTTCTACTGACTTATCCTGAAGCGCACGGTTCTACTGACTTATCCTGAAGCGCATGGTTCTACTGACTTATCCTGAAGCGCATGGTTCTACTGACTTATCCTGAAGCGCATGGTTCTACTGACTTATCCTGAAGCGCACGGTTCTACTGACTTATCCTGAAGCGCATGGTTCTAAAGACTTATCCTGAAGCGCATGGTTCTAAAGACTTATCCTGAAGTGCATGGTTCTAAAGACTTATCCTGAAGCGCATGGTTCTACTGACCCCTTCAATAATCATAACTTGGCAGTACAAATCTTACCCACTACTAAAACGTTATGACGAATAAAAAAAGTTTGACCTTAATAAATTATCACAACACATCTATTTTCTCATTAAAACGCCCATTAGTGAGGCACCCATGGTTGCACCCATGTGAGCTCCATTTGTGAAGTGAGAAGTACACTGTACAGTTTCAACTGTAGTATCACTGGTGAAGGGAATTAATCTTTTGGTTAAAAATGTGTATAAAAGGAGACAAAGTGATTATTTGTGTCTGTTAGCTTGCTTTGTCATGTAGCCAGTAGTACTCTGAGAACAGGGAAGGTCAGTAACGGCTAGAATTGAGCTGGCTGTGTTGACCATAAACTGCAAAAATCATAGTCTATTTCCTCTCAACTTCTTAAGCTATAGAGTAATTGCAAGAGGAGGCAAAATATAAGGTTTCATTTTCAAGGGATTGTAAGTATTACATGACAACATCTACATGACAGGGGTATAATGAAAGATAAGTATAGAACGCACCTGGTCTGGCTTCTTCTTACTACTTCTACGAAACAAGCTGAACAATCCTTTGTTTTCTTTCTCCTTGAAAGATCTGCTTTTGTATGATGGACTTCTATCTCCTAAGAAAGTCAATTACAGGAAGCTAATCAGGACTCACAAAAGAGCTTTGTTCATGCAAATCAAACATCACAGTTAAAAATCAAGCACAGCCGTCCATTCACATTTCAATATTAAAAGCACTAATTACATTCAAGAGCATAAAACAGGAACTGCACCATATTACCTCTCTCTATTGGCGAGGACGGTATGTCCGAGTTAACACCTGTTAAAAGAAGACAGGAAGTTAAATCATGCATGCTAAAGAAACGCAATATAAGATACAAGGTAATATCAGACAATCTTTACCATGTTACTCTTTTAAGAAACAGTTAAAATCCAGTTCAATATGTAGAATAACTAGAATGCCAATACAGTAATATCAATATCAACATATGCTACGATATAAGCAATGGCTACAGTGAACAACATGTTCAACAGTCCCTTACTTTTAGTGTCCACTGCATAGACCTCTCTCAAGCCAAAGTCATTGAGGGATTTGGTCAAGTCCAGAGGCTCTTCTGACAGGACATCTCGCAATAAAACAGAGGTCTTTTGGTCAAATTCACATTTTTCACAAACTGCAGGCATGAGATCTTCAAGGGGAACTCGAGGGTTGACTCTTAGAATCGTCTTCTGTGTTTTTTTGTAGTTTATGACGAGGCGGACGGTAGCCTAGAGAAAAATAAATAAATACAAGAATCGCAATGTGAACATTCTGGCCTCACTTTACGATCATCAAATTGCACCTGCAGACCTTATAGTGCGGATATCATCCTTAAAATATAAAGCAGATTGTCTTGCAAGAAGAATCTAGAGGCCCTTTATGAATGACTCATGATGACACTCGAAAGTGAAAAGTACTGATGTATAGGGGAAAAAGTGAAAAATCCATTTGTATAGCCATTAGCTACACAAACTAGTGACACATAGGGATTTATGTGCTGTTAATACAAAAAAAGCAGTTTCTCCACATTCATTTAGAGATAAATGCGACAGAACCATGCCAAATAAAAAATTATTTAGAAAACCATATAGCCCTCTGTGAAACCCAAAATACTCACTGTTACCCAATTAGCCAAAATGTACAAAACAACTGCAAATATATTTTATTGAAAAACTGTAAAAAGTGGTCCATAGCTTTTGAAAACATTAGTACATTTTCAGACTCCTTCCATAGGTCTGATGAAATTAACTTTTGATTAAAAGAACTTTATAAATTAGAACAGGGTAGGGTAGGCGATTGCCTGTATCTGTAGATGTGAACAAGTACTCATAAATGGTGATAAAAAATATTTTGCTTTATTAAGTAGAGCGACAGTTCTGCTTCACAGAACAGGGAAAAATGTCTAGTTGTATAATTAAGTCTCTGAATTCCTCAAATGAGAAGATAAAAAGTGACTACTTTCATGCTGCCTCCACCTTTGCACTTTAAATGCCTCAGTGATCAGTATTGACTGATCATGTCAGTCAATAATTTTCATGGGAGTATGTCCATCCGTCAGGCTACATTTTAAAAGCATTTAAATGAAAATATTCCCATCTTCAAAACATGTTCAATTTGAGTACTGTTTAACAACTGCAATATCACTTGCATCAGCTCTTTTATGTTATGTAAATAGCATAATGACTATGTAAATAGATCTGATTATCTCTCTGAGTATGCAATTAATCTGATGTTACATGTCTCATTAGTAATCATCTGATTAATTAGTCACATGTTGGAGAAATATATTACTGCCTGTTAATCAAATTGTTTTAGTTACCAGAGACCTTATGAACAAGATGCAACATGAAAAGCACATCACAGCCTGAGGAACTCACAATCTCTGCTCCACCTAGTGGTATTGGAGGCAATTGCATGAACTCTTATGACAAATAAAAGCCATGCATAGTGAGTGGCAAAAATAGAAACAATGGGTAAATGAGGGACAACCCCTTTGTGGAAAATTAGAGGCCACAGGTGTACTGTGTCCACTAATTAAGCAAATGACACCCCAGTACACATAGGGTACCTGTAATTATGACTAAAAATAGCTGCAAAAGGAGCCCTTAGTGACTTTGAAAGAGGGGTATTTGCTGAGGCATGTTTGGCCAGAGCCTCAGTGGCAGGGACAGCTAGCGGACGTTTCAAGAGCAACAGCATCTAAGGAGCTGTCAGCCTGGAACTGCGAAGGAAAGATGACATCATCAAAGGGCAACAGTGTGTGATGGGTAATCTTCTGTGCAAGTGCAAGTCAAATCAGGCCAGCACACAGCCAGGTTCATGATACACAGTGCAGGACAAGCATGGTGTTAAACGACACCATATTTTCATTTGTTTTTCTTCCTCAAACCTTTTGAGTTTCTGTCCATTTTATGCATTCTCAGTATCTGTGCAAGCCTGTGTATTAATTACATGTTCAGTTCCTTTCCTCTTTTGTATTGATTAATTATTCACCTGGTGTGGGCTGTCTCATGTTCATTAGAAGCACTAAAGTGAACTGTTATAGCCATTGGCAGCCTGGTAATGCACCAGGAGGGAGCTTTCAACCTGACGTTTGTGAAACTTCCCCCGCTGAAAGAGATTTGAGATTAATTTCACAATGTTTAGCTTCAGTATAATTCACTTCTAATTCCCAAGAATTTTATTTAATTGGCCGATGCCCAAAAAAAAAAAAAACAACCCTGACAAGAATATCGTACATTACAGTAGACTGGTACCAATTCTTGATAAGCAGGAAATGGCTTCATGGCAGTCTCACACTGAAGCTAGATTTCATCTCTTGTGAAATATTTCACATAATATTTAACTAATTATGAATAGGGTGACCAAATTTTCAAAATGCAATTCTTGGACACATGTCACATATGCACTTATAAATACTATTCAAACTGCTTTACCATAATCACTATTCAGGTGGGAAAAAATCATCTGCAATTGCTGCTCCTCGTCTTGCAAAAAAAAATAATAATAATAATTGTATGAAGAAGCTGTCCTAACCACAAAAGTGACTCATAGCTTTTGAGAAACATTTCAGTTCAGATTAGGCCAGCATCTGCTCTACGGAAAGGGTTCCTCTTCGAATGTGCAGAATCTGAGGGGTTTTCCTACCTCCAGTCCTTTACCACAGCCAGTGGCAGGAAACCCTGAGCTCAGATCTATTCCTTTGAAGAGGAACCCAGCAGAACAGCACGCTCATATGACTATGATTCAGCATCACAAGTGCCCGTTGTAGCAGTAAGCAAATTGTGGTTTTGGGCAAAAGCAGAAAACTGGGACATTTCCTTCTTTTTTTTTCTTATTTCAGCACAGCAGGACATTTTGTGTAAACCAGTCTGGTCACCCTGGATCTCAAGTGTGCAATTAATTAAAATACACTTCTTATTGAGGGGTTTGAAAGGCTTCAGAGAGTTTAAAGATCATTTTTTTGTTTTAGAGATACCTCAATTTACCTCTGGCATTTGCGGCCCTGCCTTCTTGCTCTTTTCATCCACACCCTTGGGTTTGAGTAGGATCCTCTCGGCCTCCAAGGTTCCTATCAAAGCGTTGGGCTTGAACTTGATGTGGTTTCTGTTTGTGGAGATGAGCTCGATGGTGTGGCCGGAAGGGTTCAGGTGGTATTTTGCACACAGCATGACTAACAGGTCCATCATGGGCTTGCTGAAAAACAGGCGACAGGAACACACCCATGTAAGGCATAAGAAGACAGGAAATACAACGTGACTACATGCATGCCGCTATGGAATAATAGCACCCACATGCTAGTGAGTGATTCCTGGAACACCCTCAGCAGGGCCTGAACTTGAGCTTATGTGGAGTCAGTAAATAGCAAACAGGATGAATATGGCAAAACTACCATTTCTCAGACTAAATACATTCTGTAGGCTTTCCCTCCAACCCGAACAAAGCACACCTCACTCAACAGCTATAGATCTTGAGTAAGGTGCGCCAAATTAAGGTTGAAATGAAAACCTACAGGACGGCAGACCTCCAGGATCAGGGTTGGTTGCCACAGCTTTACGGCACGCCCTTCCTACACAAACAAACGCTGAACTCCAGAGTGAATTTAGCGACAAAAGTTGTTACGTATTAAAACAGGATTTGATCTTTACAGTGGAAAAATTTACCCCATAATATACATTCATATGAAATTTTACTGCAGGAAGTGCATATTGTATATTGAGAATATGTTCCATGGAATAGCCTGCATGACAAGTAAGCATTCCTAAGATACATATTTAAAAAAACACACCAGTTGGCACACCTGCCGCAGTTCAAGACAGAATGTGACATTCAAGCTCTCGGCTACCCTACAATTTCAAAATGAATCTGCACATATGCAGCTACATGTCCTCTGTCAATTGAGCAATTCGGCATGTCAATGCAACGTTCCCGCCGTTAAAACTTCTTCAGAGTTCATGTTTAAGCAGGCACCTCTGCTGCCTAGAGCCCCTGCCTCAAATTCACAACTACTGCAAGTGTTGATGTCATGCTAGAAATTATGGAATAAAGAATCCAGCTTTAATTGGCAGTATGACGAGGACCATAAACATAATTAAAATACACCGTTCGAGCCAAATTCCTTTCAGTTTTGAAATGTCAATTAAAATCAGCAGCATTTCCCAAGTTCAATCTTGAAAACTTGAAATTTGATAAGGGAACTGATGACAGATTCTGGCTGACTGGCACATAAGCAGTGGAACTGGAGAAATAACCCAGCATGTGACCGCATAAGCTCTCCACCTTTCAGCAGTTACAGTATCTTCGAAATTGTCACAGTACACATTCCAAATTCAGCAATCATTCGGCAATCCTGCCACACAGCTAATTATACATGACTCATTTTTAAGTGCATAGTGACACACAGGTCAAAGATTGCATTATCCCAGCACTAGAAGATACAAAAATATAAATCACATGATTTCTGCTTTAGTCAAAAATCAAATGGAAAAACGGCAATCCAGAGGCAGTATTACTTAAACCAGCATTCCCAACCTTTTCCTTCCGTGGCACACTTTCCACATAAAAAATAAACACCCTGCAGCCCCCCTCCACACGACGTACTGATGTTGATGTGACGTGCCAACAGCCAACAGTAGGCCTAAATGTTCTTTTGGGGTTTTAATTAAGCAATTTGCATTTTGATTACATTTATTTTGGCTTTTGTGAATGAGATTTGTTCATTTAAGTTTTTTTTAATTCATTTGAACATTAAATTTTTTTTTAAAGGATTTTTCACATGGCTTACCTGACCTCGCCTGACGGCACACCGGTTGGGAAACGCTGACTTAAACTACAATTTAATGAAGGCATTGGTCAGTGCAAATAATTTCTTTATAGTGGAGGTTACCCTAAATGACATGCATTTCAACAAGCGTGTGGTAAATGAGGTAAAACATTTGTCCAAGCTGGAAAATGATGTTTGCAGAATATTAGGAAAGCATTCACACAGGAAGGTTATTCTCTATCGACAAAACTGCCTCCTGCACCATGCAAGAACCAGATGGGGAACTTAGTGTTCGGCTACAGACTACCATTCCAAACCCACACCCAGCACTGACGCAATGAAGGAGCTTAGGACATCGATGGAAGACGAACTGTTGTGCAACATGGAAGAAACTGACTGAAGACGGCAGTATACTTGCTGCGGAAACGCATTTGTGGCTAGCTTGTACAAAGTAAATGAAGTAAATGACGCATTTGTGGAGAAAGCGAAACTTTGTATGGACTCCAGCCACCACAGTGTGCACATCTGTGCAGAGATATTGGTACACCGGATTGACTGAAACTGGTCTAAAACAGGAGTGGGCAATTCTGGTCCTGGACCGCCAGTGTGTACGCAGGTTTTTGTTTCCACCAAATACCCTGGCTAAATGAGCCAAAACTGGTTCACTCATAGATTACATCACCGTAATGTTTTATATAGTGATGCAAGAGTAGTCTTTGGCTGTCATTGATGCACTTATCAAGAAATGTAGCTAAATGTCAGTGATGATTTTTTAATTAAGGCTAGAAGTTGGCATGAAAACCAGAAACAGCTTTGGCCCAATTGCCCACCACTGGTGTAAAAAATCACATAGGTGAAGCATACTCTCAGTCCCATCTCCTCACCCGACTGATTTCTTTTCAGCGCCAATAAGTGAAAGCGACTTGGAAATCGTTTTCAATCTGTCAAAGTTTCTGCTCCTTCACTGCAGCCATTGTTGTTTTGTGTATCAAATGCTGTCACTTCGGTTTCCTGTGGTAACCAGAGCCGCAGAATCTGAATCGGCGTCCCCGAACTGTCACTAACGAACAGTTAAAAGGCGCAATGAGTATACACGTATGCGGCGTCATTTTTGGCAGTGGATTGAATTCAGCCTTCTCATAAAGTATACTGACACCTTGAATCTTGCAGGACACCATACATACCTTCCCAACTCCCCACCATGGTTTGGGAGTTGGGAAGGCAAAATTTAAAAAACTCCAATTAAACTACAGCATCTGATGAACGCATACCAAACACTGGGAACAAACTTTCTCAGTTCAATAAAGAAACAGAAAAGCCAGTTGTTACTAATTCTGTTGATTCCAAGAAAAGCATTCACAGTTTCATATGCCACCAATCTATAAGAGACAGTAAATCAACTGACAATGATTACATCTAACTGCAACAATCAGAACACTGGGCATTTGCATTTATGAGCAGTTGCAAATGTGTTGCATTCACACACGTCTTGATTTACATACTGTATCCCTGCTGCAAGCAGCTTGTTTAATTTGTCTACCTGTTTTTCAACACTGTAGAGCATGTTAAAACATTCAACAGCTCCTCAGACTATTTCATGGTGAAAATATTGATGTATTGATGTACACAGTCTAATACGCAGCAGAATCTGACACATAAGTGTCAACAAGCACAGTGCTTCCATTCTTCTTGTGCACCTGATTGTGTGGTGATCCAACAACTTGACAGAGAAGATTTTGCGCATGGCTTGAAATAAAGGCTCTATTGACCCCCTTGGTGGTAGAGGAAAAGAACAACTATGAATACATGCAAAAGAACAACCATTTCTCCAGGCTGAACACGTAACACTAGACATTTGCTTTGCTTGTGAATGCTGGTTAGCAGACCCGGAAAGAAAACGCCTTAGCAGAGACATCCATGTAAAACCATCTCTATCCATCGTAATTGCAAAAAAAAAAAATGCAAAAATACAATGAACAGCACGGTGTAAATCAAAGTCAAAACTTTTTTACTCCTATGCCAGTTCTGCAGAATATGCAGTCAGATTTCTAGGACGGAGTGTGGCACAGTGGGTAAGGAACTGCGCTTGTAACCGAAAGGTCGCAGGTTCGATTCCCGGGTAAGGACACTGCCGTTGTACCCTTGAGCAAGGTACTTAACCTGCATTGCTTCAGTATCTATCCAACTGTATAAATGGGTGCTATGTAAAAAAAAGTTGTGTAAGTCGCTCTGGATAAGAGCGTCTGCTAAATGCCTGTAATGTAATGTAATGTAATTTCTGAATGAAAGAACAGTCGTCAGAGCATGAGGAAAGTATTGTGTTTCTTCAAAAGAAAAGTGTTTCTGTATGGGCCGTCATGAGGATGGTCGAGCTTAATTACAAACTTTAACATTATAGTTAAAGTTACAGGTGCAACACCACCTAGCGATGGAGATCAATTCCTGATCTACAGGAAGCGGGTGAAATCAACCACTCATCGTTAAATGCACATCCAACCCCACGCCTCAAGCGGGGATGCTTTAACACGGCTAAAAAGTTTACATATGGAACAAGAACCAATCTAGCCCCAATCACTATATGCTGTGAAATATGAGAGTGACACACTTTAAACAGCCATTTCTTTTGACCTTCACATCTTTGGGACATTTGGTGGTTGCTAGAAATGATCAAAAGAATGCAAAACCTGCTTAAGTTTGTTACACCATTTTAAAAACAAGGTGCATTGAGGTTACATTGAATCAGAGCCAATATTTCAAGGTGCTTCCCCATCCGAACGGGTCATCTGCAGATGCACTTAAGCACTCCTGCTGTCAGAGAACAAAGGTGTTGAAGCTGTGTATGCATCGTACCAACACACATTTTAAAAGCAGCGGTGCTGGAACTATGTACATGTTCCCTTCCAAAACATTGGCATAATAAATGTTAAAAGAGAAAAGACAGGAAACTTCGGGAAGTTTTTTAAAAAACATGCAAACATAAAATAGTTCAAAATGGGATAACGTGGGGTCACTACCTTAGAGGACGAATAGTAACATACACAAACTCATATAACATGCGTGCAGAAGATACATCTAAATTTAACACCAATTCCATGTAAGACTATAATGATTATGTCAAAAGTATAGATTATGACATATACTGTGTCAACTACAATAAGCAAATTTTGGGTGCTAATATATACTCACAATACTTTTCACAATATTTAACGGTAGCACAATATTTAACACTCTACACAAAATTTTGAAAGGTGCAACTGAACATTAGCCACTGCATTTCTATCAGGCCTTCCTGCAGTCTCTCCTTATATCAGGGCCTAAGAGAAGCTATAGACATGCAATGCCAACATCCAAATCCTGACAATAAAGACCACACTGTACTCCTGAGTCCTCACAGCCAATTCAGATCCAGAAAATGGAAGAATCTGATGCTAAGTCCCTTTATATTAATCTTGGTTTCAATTATAGCTTGACAAGACAAACAGTCTAAATGCCTGTTTATCTGCCAGGTCTGTGAGGAGCGCACCCGAGAGACTGGATATCTTAAATAAACTTTGCTGACGGCTTTACCGGCTTTAAGCCATCTGTCCAGTTTCAAGGTGGAACAAAGGTCACACCGGTCTCCTGATAGCACAAAGCACACCAGTCTCTGTACTGTACACGGCAGAGTTTTTATTGAGCTTGCTAGCCATGGTAAGCTTGGCAGGCTTTAGAAACATACTTCAAGAAGACAGCTGCCTGTTTCTCTAGATCAGCACAGTTGGGTGTGGCCATTACATTATGCACAAAAATGCAACAGAAAAAAAAACAAAGTGCCTTTGACTCACTAAGTACATTTTGTCTATTTCCAATGAGTAGTGTCCTCAAAGAATCTTGCAAAAAGATAAGAATAAGAATAAGATAAGAATAAAGAGCTTATATTTGTAAATAGTTACTAATGTAATACCACAAACACATTTGAGCAATCAAGTACAATAACTGCAAAACACAAACACATGAAACACATGAAAAACAAACAATGAAGATATCAATTATCTACATTGTATGACGATATCAGTGCTCTGCATTGCATGACGATATCAGTGCTATGAATTGCATGAAGATATCAATTCTCTATAATGCAATACAAATTTTAATTCCCTGTGGACTGAAAAGGATTTTCAATTTTAACTAAGTCAGAATTACACAACATGGCCCCTAATCAAAGAGCAATACGTACAACATAATAATGATTAGAAAGATTGATGCAATTCATACTTTAAGTGAGTACAAATGTTTGGAAAAGCATGTAATACACAAGTAAACTAATTCACCAACACGAGGAGAAGCAAACTGAGATATTCAATTTTACTGCAAGGTCAGCAAATAGTGGACACCTTTACAAAAAAAAACAAATGCAATTCTGCACATTCACAAATACCTCAGCTAAAAAGGTAAATACATTTTCTCCAACATCAAAGCAATTTTTAGTATTTAAGTCTTCCTTTCGAGAGCAATGAGACCAGATGTTCTTCAGACAGTGAAGAGTTTGGTGGATCTCACAACAAATAACACCCAGCCTGAATAACATTGTGCAGCAGACCATCACAGGCAGTTTTACCCTCTCAGCATCATGTCTCCTGTGTGTGACATATTTGCCTTACGATTACTACCAGTCTATCAGTATTCTCATAGACTCTCTCTCTCCTCCATTTTCCCTGATCTGCACCACGCCCTCCACCTTCACTCAGACAGCTGAAGGGTGCTCAACAGGCAGGCGTCCAGCAAGGCCAACGGGAGCGCAAGACTGCAGAGCACTTTCAGATCGGCTCTAAACTCACTGCTTCCTAACAGACGGGTGCCAGTTTAAACCAGGCGCTGTACAGATCCACTGATCTTTACGTTACATCGGGCTTCTGTCGATCCAAGCGGTCGGCCTATTTTTAGCCCATCCAGATACTATGATGATCAGTGCAGTTTTATATGGAACCCGCCCAGCAGCTGCGCTAGTTTATGAAAATCTGATTAAAAAACCACCTCCGGAGGCAGCTGCGGAAGCTCTCTCACCTCCCGGGCACCGTGGCCGGTGTCTCCACCCCTCCGGGCAGAACCACGGTCAGGTTCAGGTCCTTGTCGATGAGGTTCTCTTTCTGGTCCATGGTGGAGAGCGGGCTTCCCAGAAGTCTCAGGGACAGTCTCTGGCCGTCCAGGCCCTTGGCTGCAGGTGGGGGAGGAGCTTTTCCTTTTGTCGATCTTCTGCAGGGAGAGAAAGAGAGGAAGGCAGGACACCTGAGTGGGTGTGGCAGCCTGGAACGCTGCGCATTTCAACGCGTTCCCCGAGGGGCCACGGTAAGGTCGGCGGTTTTTCACGCGCTGCAGATCATTCCAGCACCGCGCTGCTTGCGCAAGAGCCGCCCGACTGCACGGTCGGGACACTGCTCGCCGCGCTGGAGGGAGCGAAGGGGCGTGTCGTGACGAAGAACGGAGGAGGCGGTAATGATCCTCCTCAGTTAAATTCGCTAGTATCGCACAATGACAGGAGGGTAGCGTAATAGCAGACGCAAAAGCCACACAGGCTAAACTGTTGCCTGTGCTTTCGGATTGCGTGCTCAGCAGCATACAATCGCAGTCATTATGAAATGCCGTCTGAAGGCGGGAGCGCGCTTCAGAACCGGTTGTCACCCTGCAGTCTTTTCCAAGGTCGGACTGGCTATGCAGCATGGCTCCAGATATGCGTCACCTTCCAGCGAATTCATGTCTAAGGGACATGGCCAAAACTCAGTCAGTTTGTTGACAGACTCCTGTCTTCATACCCTCTCTTTGCCAAAAGGTTTCATTGTCAAATAACACCGCTATAAAATAGCGCACTGTCAACAGGCAGTACTCTGCTGCCTTGACTAGCTTGTCTAACTATACCTGTTGGTGCAAAGGCAGTACTATGGAAGGCGTTTGATTATGCTGTTTGCTCAGTGCTACTGGATTTAACCACATTTCATAATGTTCCCCTTCTCTGCTTTTAAGAATGCTTTCTATGGTAATGCTACCGAAACACAGTAATGTGGGAAAAGTCCAAGTTAGTCTATAGCACACTAGTTTCTTTCTTTTCTTGTCATTTTTGTGACTATCAGTGATTTAGATTTCAAATTTATTACATTTTGCACTTCTTCCACCTGGAGATTTTCCGACATTCCCCTAAGGGAAAATACGTTAATAGAAAACTGGGTAAACATTAACTGTTAAAGGTATGCAGAAATTCTAAAACATCAGTCTCTCACAAAGTGTGCTCATTGTTGTTTGTTTTCATGTTCTGAACTCACTTGCCTTGAAAAAATGGTCATTAAATAAAACTCAGACAGCTGTTGACATATCCACTGAATGACCTGAAACCTGGGTACTATTTAAATGTTGTGATGTTTCAGCATGGTCTGAAACCTGAAGAATAACTGAAAGACCAGAATGGAAGTGTGGAAAAACGGCACCAGTGGAGTCAATGGAAAGAGGCATACGTCCACTTCACTCAAAGAGCATAACCTTGTTTTTTTACACCTTAATTTGTAATGGCAGACTGGAGAGGATGTGGACGTGTTTGACATATAATAGAAGGCATATGACAGATCATTTCAACACCACCTGCACAGTTAATGACACTAGTACAGAACTGACTTGATATTCAAGATTCCATGTAGGTTTGGACTATCCAAACAAAATAATTCTGAAGAATGAAATGTAAGTATTACAACTAAATCTAGTCTTATGACTATTTTTCATCATGAAATTGGTATGATATAGCTAATATTTTTCCACTGTCCCCTGTAATTACCATTTAAAAACACTACATATTATAGAAATGTTATATATACACACATTTCTATCTTCCCTTTTCTCTGGCAGCTCAAACTGTGACTGTCTATTTATGCCACACTCAAGAGCATGTAGTTGCTGACTACATCAGATGCTGGCTGCAGATGTCACAGGCAGTGCTCTCCAAAAAGGACATTCAATTCTGTCCATGGTCAAGATGCCCTTCATGCCAGCATCTACAATTCAGCTATGGGTCAAGTGGTCATTCTGTTTATGTGAAATTTCTAAAATATTTTTTGGATTTATCTGCCAACCCTTTTGAATTATATCCTTTTTACACTTTGAGGCAAAACTGTAAAATAGTCTACTTTGTCAAAACAAAAACATTTCAGTGTCATAATAATTCAACCTGAAGGGCGTATTCTTTTGAAAAGAGCCTCAATTAAAAGTAACTTCTAATGAAATTGCACAAAAGAAATTCTTCTCCACCTAAAAGGGACCATCATTGAATAAGTGAGTCGGCACTACACAGCTATTTTAAGTGAAACTGATTTAGTCATCCAGGAAGAATGGGACCCATCACAGGAAACACAAGGCAGCACTGTAAGGAAGGATGCAGAGGCCAGAGAAGCCTACCCAAGAACACATTCTTTATGATGATGCCATGGAGATCATCACTCACTACAGACAATTAGGTTAACATCAGTTACAATAACATCTCAAATCACCTGGGCATAAAAACCCTGTAAAAGGGAAACTATGGGGTTTGATTCCCCACCATGGTGCTTCCTACAATATATGTCAATCCCGCCTCCCCCCCTCCCATCTGTATCTCTCTCCACTTGGAGTCCATCCAAACCTGAATACCCTATTCAAAAATGCAGATAATTGTGTATAAACATTAATCCAAAATGAAGAACACATTCAATGATGGAAAAAAGCCTTGAATACGTCTCACTCTATAGTCCATCTAAAACTAGCTAGATCTGGACGAACATCACTATGAAAAGAAAAACCAAAATATATTCTACAAAATGAAACCTAGATTTAAATGCATTACTCAACATACAGAAAGAAGAATTTGTATTAGAGCTAGAAGCAGTTTAGGTTGAACTTGTTTGTCAGAAGCCACCTTCACATCTGCAGACTGATGCTCACCTTTAACGGTTCCCTCACAGATGTTGTGTGCGATAGTAATAACCAGCACTAGCTTGCTTTCAGCTTGCAGTTTGCCCTGTGGATCCTTCTAGCACTTTTCTTGATAAATAATTTTCAGTTTTCAGTACTGTTCTTCAATAAAATGGCTTTCAGTTTCTGTGTAATAAATGTGCATAGGCTACATCAACTATGATATTTCAACAACTATAAACAGGCTATTATGCTTATGTCCTATGTTGAATGTTTTATAAGCTGATGTAGAAAAAAAGAATGTTCTTGTGAGATAATATTTACAACTCGTCTGATTATTAGCTATTATTTTCTAAATTAGTTACAGATTTAAAAAAAAGGCAATTAAAAAAATAATGTTACATGAATGCAAGTACCCGAACAGCTTTAAAAACACACTTTAAAAAGAAATTATACATAATGATAAATTACATGTAAGGGTTAAACAGACTTGGTGAAATGGCCACGTGCATTAGGCTAGAAAACTGCCATTTTCTCCCATTCACATAACTTCCAGTTTAAGTCACTCCCACTTCAGTTTTTCTATCCAAACACAGATACAGACAATTTTGCTGACTGAACAGATATAAATACAGACAGTGTCTCTGCATACCCCTTTTCCTGATTTCACTTGGTTGGAATAAAGTGAAAAAAAAGGCAAACTGTCTGCTCTGCTTAGCACAATGTCGCCATCACTGCAACAGGGAATTGGTTTTCTACTTGGTCCACAGAGAAGAATCACGGTGGCACATCAGATGGCAGAATTTTCCATGTACAACGTCCTGCTAATAAACTCCTTCCTGACCACCTACTCACCTCAGCTCTTAACCCTAGCCCTGGCCATCTTCTGTCTGGAACTTTTCCTCACTGGTCTCCCTGCCTCTGCCATTAGCCCTCTGCACCTCACCCAGAATGCTGCTGCTCACCTGCTCTACAGCCACCCCAGGCTCAGCCATGTCACTCCCCTTTTCATCTCCATTCACTGGCTATCAGTTTTGGTTCCGATCCAATTCAAAACCTAGGTGCTAGCCTATCTGGCAGCTAAAGGGACCACTCCATTATATCTTCAAAAGATCGGACCCTACGCACAAGCCAGACGTCCGTCCTGCAACCTCGAAGCACCTGGACCCTCCCCCCCATGCATGCAGCACTTCCTGGTCACACTAGTTCTGTTGTGCCAAACTTCAGTTGTCATACAGGAGAAAGTTTCAAGTGAGCATGGCTGTTGGTCAGATGCCAATCTCTTTAGTGAACATACATTTTATAAGCATTATACCTTAAACATATTCTGCATAAGTCATCCTGGAGGAGGGTGTCAGCTAAATAAATAATATAACCGACAGCATAAGGAGAGATGACAGGCTATAAAAGTGAAAGCATTTTGCCATGTGGTACGAAAGCTCAGCAAATACAATACTGGGAAGAACTCCACCATAGCAAATACACTGCAAAACAAGTCTGTCTTGCAGTAAGTGTTGTAATGAGACTTAAAATCTTTTTTCTCTCAGAGTCGAAGATAGAGCTTGTTTTTAAGTTACTTTTTGCTTATCAAGTGAAATCGTCGAACCATGAAATGAGTCAAACTGTCTCACCGCATTGGCAGTATTTTCATTTTACTTAGCAAAAAAGTAATAGAAACAAGATTTTTGTAAGACTAATGTTTTACTTGTTAAGACATACTTATTTTTTGTAGTGTATTCCAAACACAAAACAATTAGCTCTGCAAGAAGAAGGAAGTTTTGAAAGGGCAGTAAAGAAAGCGGGTTCTTTGATAAATGAAACCAAAGGAAAGTACTTAGTGGGACCATTTATAAATTAGCCACTCACATTCCTTGGGGATGGGGGGTGTGTTATTTTCAAAGATACTACTTTATTCTCCAAAAATAACTTCAAGTAAATTCCAGGCTTCTTACAGTCATAGGTTTGATGTTATAGTACATGTGTAATGCAAACTGACCATACAGCAGACAGCCCTACATAACCTTCAAGTGAGAGTTCTTAAGGAAAAAAAGGTTACGCTGTTAGATTGGTTCAAGCTAAAGAGTCAGCCTGGCAGCTGAGCAACAAGCCTCGCGACTAAAAAGCTTTTCACTGATTGAGCAGCTCATGTTGACTGAACTTACCAAAAGAAAAGCGGATCTCCAGCAGAGGATGAAAAGCTTCTATAATCCAAACATTCCCAGAGCAAGATCAAAACCCGAGGACAGGAGTTCCTGTAGGGGATGCTTCTGGACTTTAATCGCACATTGTTTTCCACTCAACGCTGTTTGTCTGATTTAGCAAACCAGAGTAAACACCTGAATGTTTGTTAAAAAGGGGGGAGGCGGGGAATCATTCGATGAACTGTCGTACTTTGACCTTCAAAACAGAATATTTCTCCATCCGGTCACCAAGCATTCGTGCTTAAATTCCCCAATACGCCCTTGCAAAACTGTATCTTTCACAATAAACAACTTAAAACAATAGCAGGCGTGTGAGCGTGAAGCAGCTGTTCAGAGAAATAAAACTACAGTATTTCAGATGTGGCAGGTTAAGCCTCATGACCTAGAGCTTAAGGAATTTCAGTGTGAAATTTCTTGCCCTGACACCGCTGGCATTCTGGGGTGGAATCTAAGCTTTAACTGCTCGTACCCCTCTAAGCTGCAGAAATGAAGGGATTAAGCACAAGTTCTCCTCTCTGTCTCTCAAACACGTTTCTTCTGTGTTGTGACGGTCATTTTTTCCAAGATTGGCACTTGTGGCACCAACGCAAACATGTCAATTTAGTCCATTTAATGTGATAGGAAGTTTAAATCATGTTTTTGGAGCACACCAAGGGAATACCTATTCAAAATGAATAGTGAATCTGTAGGGAAACCCAAAAAGTGAACTACCGTATGCAGTAGAGAATGATTACATTCACTATTGGAAACGACTCCCCAAAGCTACAGCGACTCCACGTGGAACACGCCAGCTGTGGAATCAACAAGACCACAATAAACTATACTGACACCAGCAGGTCACATAAGATGGACTTACCTCACATTAAAAAACTGTGAATAAACAGGATGGTGAAATGTCTTTCATGCTCTGTTATGATGCTCATTTCCCACTTGCTGCTCCATACATGGCAGAAGGTGATTGTTTCCTGAGCTTTCCACCGCTCTCCCTTCACATGTTAGTGGCCATTGAAATTACAGGGTTACATAAACAATGGCATTCAATGCACATACAATACTGTTCTGGAACACCTAGAAATACCCACAGAGGACAAAAAGCAGCCAAATGTATCTATAGAGACTATGTGCTAGACACATGCAGTTATCCACAACTGGGTGTGAAGTCCCATTTTCAAGGTAGTTTACATACTCTCAATCCAATAAACTTGACAAAATCTACCCGTCACTCTGAGAATCAATATTCTGTGTTTTTACAAAATTCCTTCAGCTATTCAGCCCCTGATAAATACCATCACATTGGGTTATTTTAGGACATCAGCCTATTACCAAAATATGTAGGAACAAGGTGAGAAAAAAAAACAACCTGGAAACTGAGAGCATTGCTAAAGCATGCTGTGTCCACGTAGCCCAGCCTGTCCCATACGCACCACTCACCTGCTAATAGAACAACTTAGAAGCACAATACAGCAGTGTTTCGTCTCTCTTCCAGAAAAAAAACATGCTTTTTGTAAATGGTATTACATCGGCAGAAAATAGTGAAGTCTGACACCATGACAAGAGGTGTTTTTCAGAAACATATGTGTGGCAGCACGGCAGTGACGGGGACGTGTTACAGCTTGACTCGCCCGAGTCAACTATCGTAAGGTGCCTGCGATGTTGGGCGTACTGAATACAAATGACAGCACGAACAGTTGGCTCATGCAGTACGTCTGACTGTTGAGTTTTGGGGGAAAGAAATGTTCTTGCGTGGAAGCGGCAAAACAACACGACCGTACCGCTCCGTCTTGACGGAAAAATACACTACCATTAGGTTAGCCTAAATGCCTCGATAAACTACTTTTTTACGCTATATGTAGCTATTATATGGCATACAACTTAGTACGCCATATGTTCAGTACCTACATGGCATACAACTTCAAAGCACAGCATATAAATTAAACCACAAACTATCAAATTACATTTTACAGACATGAACACAAGTTGCAACTATGTGCTCAGTGCGACTATGATTAATTACTGAATGGTCAAAACAAATGTGCCGAAGAACTGGACACGCCCCCTATTGTCCTCAGTAACACCTGGGCTGGAGAAGGGCAATGTGTATAAAAGTTTTCCGTACTTTAATGAGATAAATCACCTCGTAACAATCCACAATCAGATAAATGTCCGCGTTCCAAACCATCATTAAAATGAATTGTCTTCTTCCATTACGATATAACACATTACTAATTATCTGTTTGACATATTTTCCCGGATAAAAGTTACTTCTGTAATCATAAAACGGCTTAAAATACAATCCAAGCACTGAATCCAATATTGCACAACAGTACGTCAATGAACAAGATTGGGAAAGAATTCCTGTCCTCGTAGTTTCAGTCTCAGTTCACACTCTGTCAAGTGACAGAATTCTTAACCATACTTAAAGGGCGGAGGTAGGGTGGAAATATTATTTTGTTCCTCCAGTGCTAAGCTTATGGGCATTGTTGACACACAGTGATGTGTAGAAATTATTGTCCGTCACCTATTTTGCCATCAGTTGTTTGGGAATTTCACCCTTATCTTTGGACGATTAAATACATCGCAGACAGATGATCTCACTTTTCAAAATAAACTTTTTTTCCTTTTGCTTCTCACCATTTTCCTACTTCCAAAAAGTAAACCATCAGCAGATGTATTATAAAATGTAAAAGAAGCCAAATACCACACACACAACTGTCCACACGCTAATCTGTAAAAGATCGAATATTATAATGTGCAACATTGACATTCGAATAAACGCAGGATAAACTCATCTTCTCGGAGAACGTTAAGAACAGTGTGGTAAACTAAATGGCTACGTAGCACAATATTCGCAAGCATGCATTGTGAGTCTGGAACAGCCCTACAGGTGTTGTGAGCTCACTATAGGCTACAGTTTAATCAAAAGCAGCGAGATCAATCTGACGTTAAAAAAAAAAAAAACACTTACAGGTATATATTCGCGTTGCGAACAATACTATGCGCTAAAATAAATGTGTGTTGTTCTTACCTTTGAAGCTACCTCGCTTTACCTAACTCCTGTGTGTTCTTTAGCATGGTGAAACGCCGAACCTGTTGTAACTCGTACCAATCATGCGAGAAGCCTTAACTATTGCAACGCCCTTTTTCTGCAGCCTATTGCGTAGTATTCACTGGGACAAGTGTTCAGGCCTGCGGAAGCGTACTGCATAATTATTATTTGTAGGCCAGTGTGATTTACGTAATTAAGCCCTAAAACACTGAGGTCTGTACCATGAGAACGTGGCATCGTCACATACATTTTGTTTACACATAAAATCAATGTTTTTGAAAAGTTGTTTTCTAATTAATGTTGTTTCAGGCGAGAAACCAAAAAAAGTGCAAGACGTAGGCTATAATGAAAAGAAAACTGCTGTTTCATATGCAGTCGAAAAGGAACGAGAATTGGGATACAAATGAAAGAGTTTTGTAGATTCCTCACATTCCAGTGTTAGTTATTATTCTCCATGACAACACAGCTGGCACTCTGTTTCCCGGGGGAAACATAAGTTGAAATGTGAGTCGATATAAACGCTTAAACCCGAATTAAACTTTAGTTTCTCGACCCAACAGAACAGGTAATAATTAAAAAAATATTTAATGATGTTGCATTACTATTTTTTAACACGTGATGTTAAAAAATAGTAATGCAATATAGTGCATAATGATGTATCTTATATAGTTTGATATCCGATATTTGAAACCGTTTTCTCATCCATTAGGAATTTCATGAGATAGTGCCTGACCTAAATGCTCATAAATGACCATATTTCCATATGTACCACCCTTAATTTAAACATGAGCAGCAAGCTCAAAAAGGGCCACCCGACCACGGGCAAAATAAAGAGATGATGCCCTATTGCTTCAACTATGAATATTCATTTTATAAATTAACAGTAAAAAGCAGCAATTATATGTCCACATACAAGTTAGGAGATTAGAAACCTAGTATGCAATATCATATGAACTAAGAAAACATTTAAGAAGGTGCATATTTGGGTCCATTAGGAGAAGACACAGACTCATATGTAGCAGTCAATGAAGGAAGTAATAAAACTCGAAAGAGCTCCTCTGTTGTAAGAACATTAAAATACACGGAAGGCATGTGATTCAGTGTCAACGCATAGGCTATATAAAGCATATGTGAACAGTAGCTACTTATTTTTGTTAGTCCATTCATTTCAGCGATCCACTGATAGTGTTAGCATTGTCTGGCGAAGAGCTTTGTTTTTGCTTCACTATGCGATATAGATTTTTAATACCTTTTATATTATTTTTTATTCTTGCATTTTTGTGCTTCTATTGTTTCATTGTCACTTTTGTCACCTTTTACTACCTCACTTGTTTTTATTTTCTTTTAAATGTAAAGCACTTTGAGCTGCATGTTTGTATGAAAGGTTATTATTATTATTATTATTATAATTATTATTATTATTGATAACAGTGAAGTGGTAATGCAGCTGCAGTGTAGAGCGCGAGACTAGGATTTGGCCTGCCGCATGGTTTGGCTCCCTGCTCTGCCAAGTGAGTTCTTCCTCTCTGCAGAGCCCCTGCATGCCATGCTAGCGTTCCGAAGCGCGGGTTTGCCCACATGAGTCCGGAGGGCACTGGCACTCTGGGCTCATTAAAAGGAAAAGCTGCGCAGCGTTTATGGAATTTCTCAGAAGAGACGCATTCCAGGCTCCTTACACGTACCCAACCTATCGGTGGAATTTCGGTGGTGTTGCAGTGTGGGATGGAAGATCAGGGTTCGATTCCTGGCTCCGGCCCCTCAGAGATCCCAGCTGTCCACAGCATGCATTAATAGCTTGCTTGCCAGATGTCCCAAGCTAACTGCAGTATATTATGTTCCTGAACTGATATTTTCTTGTTAACTATTTATCTGGGATGGGAATTATTCCTGTGAAAATGCATACTTTGAACTGTTTAGTTAAATTAAAAGTGATGTTATAACAATAATTATCAACAATAATAATAAATTATCATGCCCTGAGATAGATTGGCAACCTGTCCAGGGTGTATTCCAGCCTCTCGCCCAATGCACACTGGGATAGGCTCCAGCACCCCCCGCGACCCTGTCCAGGATAAGCGGGTATAGATAATGGATGGATGTATGAAATAACTGCTCATGATTTCATGCTTAATGCACAAAATAAGAGTCTTGTAAGTGTATAAGCATTTCCCAATCTCATCGCAAAATTCCTCCCAGAGGAGGAATCCGTGTCCTCCCAGATTGACTGAGGATATTACAGGAATGGGACAGGTCTATAATAATGATTGAACAAGGCTCTTAAAAAGCTCTGCATAGTCCTGAACCATTGGGAAAAGGAGGGCCCATGTGCAGAACAAGCATGCCACAATACACACAGTACTACTCATAAGCAGACAACACCCCAGAGTATTTTAAGAACGGAGATTCACAATGCATACCACCACAGCAGTTGCTGAATCACCCCTGAATGGTATGACAGTACACCTCATACGCCCTTTCAGTCACACATTGGTATTGGCGGGACTGTATTTGGAATCTAACACATGCTTTGCATACATTTGCACATATCTCAGCAATATCAATGGCACATTTAATATGTAGAATTCAAGGCAACAGTCTATCAGATTGATAAGATCTTGTCTAATTACTTGTTCCGGAAAGTGGAACTAGCAGTACCAAAGTTTATTCGTATTCTATAATTTATATGGTACAGGTACTTTCTGTTTCTTTAATGTTCTCTTTGTATCTGTACTGTGATATATATCTGATTGTATCAAACATTAACTGTAGTGATTCATTTTCTATATTCTTTTTATAGTGGTGTATAATGAAGGACACATAATGTTTTCAATATGTTTTACCAAATTAAATGTTTTTTTTTTTTTTCTGTCTGAACTATAATGAACCACATAATTCTAACAGAAATGGATATAAATATCAAGCACTTGTAAACTTGGTTTGTCTCCAATACTCATAGGAATATGGGCTTGATATAACAGTTTGTATAAATTCATATTTAATGCTGTTTAAGAACCTTACATAAACAAGGCCGGCAAAGAAAAGCACCTTACAGGTAAGGTTTCTGAATACTGAAAGAAAGAGAATGCTCTTAGAATAAAAAAGAACTAGTCAAACCAAATGCAGTCAAAACAATGGCATATAAATGACATTTTTACTCTGTTGTTTACACTCGTGTCACATGCCCTAGAAGGATTATAGCAGAGCCAGTCTACGGCCACAAGAACAGGACTATCTGAATCCCTGGTACATGTGAGAGTGAGGTAGATCCACTGCAGCATAGGTGCAGTTTTTCTGCATGCCCTGGTCCTTACCTCTCCTCTCCTTTTGAGCTGTGAGTTCTCCTCTTAAAGGCCTGTCATTTCCCCAGTGTCCATAGAAACAGATTAGTAATCCTGGCTCTGCTGCAGGTGGGCCTCCTTTGCTCTGCCTAGCCCTGTGACATCAGCAAATCTGTCTCCTGTGCTTATAGTGACTCCAAGCATGACCCCACCAGAGAAAGCTCTTTAGCATTGAGTTAAAGAGTGTCACTCCAGAGAACCCTCCCCATTGCCAACTGAAAGGAGACCGGTAGATAATCTTCTTTTCCTGCCCAAACAACCAGGAACATGCTGTCTGGACAGTTAGCAACAGCACGGCTCACCACTACATCTACACAGGCTATGAAAAACTCACCTTATCTCTCACTCGGTCTGCACTAATGAATTGTTTTTCCTTAAATCTGATCACTAGCACTGCTGCCTATTCTTAACTTTAATGGAAAAACACCACACCAAGCACGCGCCACACCTACTAATTAAAACATGACTCACCTGGGAAAATTTGGGATACTGGGTCGATTGTCACACCTTATTAGATAAACACTGCCAAGAAAAGAACATGTCACAACAGAGGCACAACTGCATGCTGGGTACTCTTTAATCAAATCACAAGAAAACAATACGGCTACATGGGCTGTCATCTTGAAATCTCAATCTTATCATACTGGAACATTAGTGTTTACTCTGATGATCAACAGATCACCGCTGGCCACTAAACTATGTCTCACAATCATTTTATCATGGCTTACTTTGAGGTGGTGATACTTTACACAGTACCTGCTGATAACTAATGCTGCTCCAATTGTATTAGATACTCAGAATACATAGCCCACCTGGGAGGTATTTCACAAAGCAGGATAACTGAGTTTGCAAGATAACTGAGCTGAACAAAACCCAACCTTTTTTAACTTCAGTCCATGCTCCAGATTTGGGAGGGTTCTGGGTTTTACTCAGTGAAGTTATCCAGCTAGCTCATGCTTCATGAATCAGGGCCCTAAACTGTGTATAGGACACACACAATGGTCTGAATTCAGCATTCAACATTGGGCCTTAACTTGGGTTCCCAATGAAATTCAAGGAATGCTCATTCCTCCTTCACAAGCATAATTTGCAATCACCAAAAATAAATGATGAATAAATTTTATATATATATATATATATATATATATATATATATATATATATATATATACAGTTGAGGCCAAAAGGTTACATACACCTAGGCTAAAGATATTCAAACTGAGTTTTTCACAACTCTATACATACATACATACAGGTATGATTGCAATTGACAGGTACATATGTGCGAAAAATACATGTTTACTAAAGTGGCTTTTGACCAGAAATTGTAAATACAATGGAATAATGGGGTATAAAAATACAAGTTCCAATATTGTCAATAGTGTTCATGAAAATACTCTTGTCAGATGCCACTCCAGACAGCAATACTAATATTGATTTATATTACTATTGAACAAAACCAAAACAGTTCCATCATGAAAGGGAAATCAAAGAGCTCACAAAGAAAGCCAGCACATTCAAATTAAATAACGAGCAACTCCCAGGTTTAATATGCCTTAGGGGTAAAGCATGCAAGAAAAAAGGTGACTGTTACTCTCCTCTCTGCTGGAATGTGATAATTATTAACAGGCCACGTATTAGAAAATGTCTGTATAATCAGTCACTTGAGCTGAAGATGAATGGAATGATGAGGTGTATTTTTAAACACTTCAATCAGCTTTAAAATGGCTTTAAACAGTGTGGATTCAGTTTAAATTCAGTACCATGTTCAGTACTTCATTCAGTACTAATGAAATAGAAAAAATACGGTAAGGGCAGCTCACGTTCAAGGCCAGAGAACCACCTATGCCACCTATGCCCAGAGGACCAATCAACTTTCTTAAGCAGACACCTGCCACAAATGTAACATTAACACTAACAAGCTACATTGTGAGGGTAAACATGGCACTTTGTAACTCAACATTCAGGAGACTGAAGACAGAATTCAATTCTATTTGGCATAGCCTACGGTTCCCCCTAAACGCCCATGAGTACATATGCTTGCGCCTGATAAATCAACTGTGAGATTTATATATCTTTCCATCACTACAATCTTGCCTGTAAAATGACATGTGTCAGGTACGCGTCCAAATCCCACCTTAAAGCAGATCTGTGGGCTACGTGAGAGAGAAAATGTGCAGCTGTTGGCTGGCGGCTGCCTGCTGGGGCTGGTCTTGCCAGGCAACCTGCACTTCATTAGGTACGGAGACGGAGTGATGAAATCCTGAGCACTGAGGAGACCTGAGAGCTCTGTGGGAAGTGCTGTCACTGGATATATGTTTCTCTGGCCCACCAGAGAAACCTGAGGAAACCCTTACAAGGACTATATTTATCCTTTGTGGGGAGTCTAGACATTTTGGATATTGACAGTTCTTAAGTGTAATGCATTTAATGGTACAGTGAAAAGTGAAAACGCTCCATTATAATAAAAGTGTCACCATCCGCTTATTTTGAGATTAAACTACGCAAGACTAGTGTCAGCAGCTATTTTCACACATGCTGAAATGTTCTTTGTAGAATTTCATTACTCTAACGCCAGTTGCAATATAACAGCGGCTTCTTGGGGTAAAATCACGCCAAACGTGATGTTTTACTTTGATAACAGAAATAAAACGTTTCTCTTCAGTAACATTAGCCGTTTTGTTTTAAGAACACGTTAGCCAAGGTAGACAATGACGTACAATGTTGTTGTGACTTTAACAAGGGCTGTAATTTTAGCACTGGAATTTCCAGTCAGAAGCAGAATGGAGGAAATTAACTTTAGTAGAAAAAAATACATACAATTAACGCAATGTAAATCAAATACAGTTCATGTAATTCTTCAGTTTAACATTTATATTAAGCATCAGTGGTTCTGATCTTTAGAATGGTAATTATATCTCCATTATCTTTAGTAATGTGCAGTTGGTTTGCCTGCACTTAAAGCGATCTGTTCATGTTCAGCACGCTGTCCAATAAAATCTGACAACCTGCCAATTCACGTCTCTACACAGCCATCAATATGCCTCTGAAACCAAAAATATCTCTTGCAGTCCAGACAACTATAAACATCTCATATTTACTATGCCCAGATTTGAATTACAAATACCAATACTACTACAACGCTCAAAATCACATTTATTTTTTTATTTATTACACAAATAAAAAATATTGCATGTGATTATTTTCTTGGAACCTTCAGTACCCAGAAACCTCAGCGATGGAAGCCAAGCCATTTGTGTGGGCTCAGGCAACGCTACTCGCTCCGCAGGTGCTCATTCGTGTCACGGCAAGACGCTACCTAGCCCAAACTGGAAAGCTCGGTAATGGAAAACGCCTTCGAGACGCTACTCGAAGCTCCGCGCCGCCAGGAGGGGCGGGCTCGGTTCCTGTCCCCGGCCTTCTCTGCTGCTCTTTTTGGCTGCCGCCCGCGCTTTCTGCTGCCTCCCAACACCTGGAACACCTTCGGGGTTACAGGCAGCGGAGGCCTTGCCTATCAGCACGCACACCTCGAGCTGATTAGCAATCAGCCCTGTGGTAGAGCTGCCTTCTCAGGCACTTTTTAATGGCGTGGTTATGAATCACATGGTGAGAAACATACTGTATGCCTTTTCTATTGGTGAGTTTTTTTTTGTTTTGTTGTGTTTTGGTTTCCCTGTTTTTTATCTGCTATTCCCCAAGAAAAGGGGGAATAAAATTTCCTGCTGGTGAATTCAGCCATTCCTGAGTCCTTTCATACAACCACCTTCATGACAGCCACACCCATGACAATGCAGAAACCTTACTTTCTGATTATAGGCTACAAGACCATTGCATGCAGTGCAAGGCATCAGCCTGCTCATTTGTATTATTTGCATTCTGGATACCCAGCATGAATATTGTTAGACAATTCTTAGAATATTGCTTCTGCTTGTCTGTGATAAAAGCTCAAACTGACTGATTCCAGCAGCAACATATCTTACGGACTACAGTCAACCTTGACTCCTGGGCTGCTGAAAGGTCATTGTCAGCAAACAAATTAAACCATTTTTTTAAACAGTCATATCAGTACATTTTTTTCTTTCCTTCTTTCATCATTTAATCTTTTAATTAGGTTTATAAATTAATGTGAACTCCACAGCAGCATTGCAGATATGGTTGTTCTATAGTAACAACACATTTAGGTTGACTAAAACAAATTAGCTTGCAGACACAAACATCCAACAGAGTGTGAGAGTCAGAGTGTGATTTCTTATTGTTCTTCTAAACTGAATAGCTAACACATGTATGTCTGATAAGCGGGGCCTAAAACAATGTTAAAGATAATACTATTTACCCAAGGAGAAATAATATCTACTAGACTGAAACAACTTTAATGTTCGGTGGGATGTTTCCAGATGACTAAAGCACCAATGCATTTTAATGCTATAAAACATTAAATTCACATAGAACATTTTATATGCTCATGTAGTCAATGTCCATTATCAGAGATTTACTTGAAAGTAAATCTCTATGCTTATCTTGTCAAAGTTATCCGGCCAATCTTATACATTCCTATACATAGCATTCCTCTTTCTGGTTAGCTAGACTGCGATAATTCCATGATCAGATGATCTGTTCTATGAAGATCCTCCATGCCAATCATAGTAGTGCAGCAATGCTCCCCTTCAGCTCAAAAGTTTGACTGAAATTGTAGCGGCTTATTGGCTCGTTCTGCGGTAAGTTTGGGGCTGACTGCTATATTTAAGAGAAGCTCAACCTTCATCATCATGGTGTCCCCCTTCCCCTCCCAACATTGCCATGGTCTTGAGCCGGGGGGTGTGAAGCGCAACCAAACTTGACGATTCGTCAGTTTGTGTGCATTGCCCTAGAGCAGAGTAATTTACGAAAGCCGTGCCAGATATCGTAGAGAAAGGAACGCGCATTCAAGCACGCTCACACATCCAGGCTAAAACCTGAAAACACCGCGAAGCATCGCTTATTCATCGGAATTATTTTTAGCCGGGTACGGCGAAATCTGAGGAAATCGGACCCCTGCAAGGGAGAACTCGGCCCGTTTCCCTATTCTATTTTGTTTTCCAGCGCTTTTGTTTTGAAAGTGTTCGTGTTTTCGCAGGAGGTCCATTGAATAGTTGTGACTAAAGGCAGGAAACTGTGACCTTGGGACACAAGTTTACGGTGACTCACAGAAGTTTCCTATGCGTCTCACAATCAGCAACTTCTCCTGGGCTCCCTGCCCTGCTGTAGAATTTGGAGACAGTGCTTTTCATGCCTGCAATAACAGATTAACCAAGTTACTATGAGGGAGCGCACCCCTTTCGGTCCGTGCCCAAAAGCCTCTGCAGGTGTGGGTGAGTCACGTAAGTCCACACACGAGTAACAACACCTTACGGGCCTGTCTGAATTCTTCCATGAATGAACTGCATGGTAATCACTTTCTGTTCATTCTTCCACTTTAAACCCAAGAGGAGGCCTTATCAGCTGACAGTGTGGCAAACCGTGGTTGGAGCTTGAGGCCGGTGAGGGCGGGGATAAGCTCACAGGGGAGGGGTGCTGGGATTTGGGGTTTGGGGACTCAGGCAGAGGAGAGGGGGGGTGGTCCCGGTGGACAGACATAACACAGAGCCGGGGATGCAGCTGGGAATTTGGTAAGAGGTCACTCACAGTAAACATCATTTGTTTAGAAAAGGGCAGGTCTGGAAAGGCCATTACTGCAGGAGCCATGTGTAATGTGGAACTACACAGCAACTGTCTGTATGAGAACTCCCCATTTCCTGTCTGCACATTTTTTTTATTTAAAGCAAACAAATATAATTTTCCCACAGTGCATTTCAGGCAGGTTTCAAAACCTGTGTCAGCACATTTGGCACCTGTGTGAGTCATGATGATAAAGATTTAGTGGATTCTCATATCCACACAACTGCACACTCAATTATATTGCACATAAATAACACCTAGCCTTACGTGCCCACATCCCTCATTCAAAAATGAAAAACGAGGTCCCTCGGTCTCAAATCATGCTACGGGTTTCCCCCACCAAAGGAGCCACACGGCGGAGAAGAACCACGTCGCTACGCTACGCTACGTCCTCGCAGGCTTCCCAGCACACAGCGGCGACTCTGCAGTTCGCGACACCTGCGGAGCAGTCCATGCTGCGGGCGAAAGAGGGCGTGTGCTAGCTCTCCGCTGACATGCTGATACCGCGCGCGGCCTACGCGATAAGGACAGAAAACGAGCCGCGCTAAGTGCCGATAGGCGTCCGCAGGAGTAATTACATGGCTACACAGGTCATTAGCTGCCCACAATCCCCCCCTCTGTTAGCGTCGGGAACACAATTCACGCTGACTGGCAGACAGACAGTAATTGTTTTCACTCATGAGGAGGATGTGTATATCCAAGCTCACCAGGACAAACTCAATAAGCAGTACATCCCAGCTCTTTGTGTAACAGGGGGCATCAAGGTCTTTCAGAGACTGCAGCAACTTATCCTGCCAAGCAAACCTTTACATAAACGGAGTGGCAAAAACAGAGTTTCCCTCCCATGAGTCATAATTATATCAATTACACTGTGGCCATTTTTGTGAGACAATGAGCCATTGTGCCCTCCAAAAGCGTTCGCCAGGGCGAACCCGGCCCTGTGTTCCCGCCCTGCGAGGCAATGTTGGACTCTAACGGAGAGCTAGCCTTAGCATAAAGCTTTCATTCATTTCCTTTCACCGATCTCACAAGGTGCTTTCATCATGAAAACTAAAATACACAAAAAATAACCTTCTCCCTGTCCCAACAATGTCAGACAATAGCAGAGTGCTAGCCTTGGAGCCCCAGTTGCATATTCCTATTTTCACTTCATTTCAGTGACTTCACAATGAAGACTTTCATCACGAGGGCAGAAATAACCGCCCCATTCACAAAGAAACGTTTCTTTCTGCTAAACACCGCGCAGCTTTCTGGAGGACAGAGGCCAGGGTGTGGTACCTGGTTTTGCAGAGGGGCCGCACCCTGCTGACCGTCACATGGCCGAAGTGATGCTCCCCTGCGCGAGTGCGGTCACGGCCGTTTGAGACGCCCCTTGGCTGACACCATTACATCAGCCCTGAAGCGCAAGCCAGCGTGAGCTCACGCAAATAACTCACATCATATGTGTGAGCCGACACATTGCTAAAACAAAGCCGCCTTCGTGTGTTTTCTGTTTCAGATATTACAAATACTGTATCTGGTGGACACTTAAATACACGACACTAAACACAGGGTAATTGCAATTGCTTATAAATTAATTTACTAACAAAATAATATAACATTAGAAGAATCCTACCATGATGCATTTAAACCATACACTCACGTGGTGGTGAAAGTCAGATTAAGCTCTCTATATCAACACCTTTAAATCTGCCTAATAGGAGTGCCACCTTGTGTTTAGTTTTTGTCTTGCATGGCCTTGAGTCCAATTCACAATCGATGTGCATTACACAAGTCTGTATTTATTTAACTCATATTTTAAAAAAACAGCAGTTTCTCTGCCTGCTTTTTACTGCCTATTTAAGGATTAGCAAAGTGATAAAGGGGCTGACTCGATGCAGAGCATGTTGTAATCGACTTTGCAGAGCGAGTCGTTTTACTCATAATTGAATTTTGTTTCTGGGGCTGTCCTGGGCCTGATGCATGCAATCTATCTGTGATTCTACTGGTGCTATGAGCATCTGCCTGTGCACCACAGGCCAGGGGGAAAGAACTGAGCTCCTGTAGCTGGACCCACACACAGACGTGCACACACACACACAAGCACACATGCACGCACACACGAACATATACACACATACACACACCCACACATGCATACACACACACACACACACACATACAGTACACACACACACACACACACCTGCATACACACATACACACACACCCAAACACACACACACACACACACAGTACACACACACACACACACACACCTGCATACACACATACACACACACACCCAAACACACACGCACACACACGCATGCACACACACACCTAGCCACACACACACACAAACACACACAGACACACGCACACACACATACACGCACATACAGACATACTACTACTTTATTAATTAGAAATCCAAACCAGAAAGGAAACTGGAGCCCTTCTACAATGACAGTGATCTCTAGAGAATGATGGGATGCAGAAAAAACACCTCAATAAACATTTAGGAAAAAGGTGGACAGCCCTGTTAACAGTGGCAGGGTGACTCTGATCACCAACTCTGTGCTTCACTGCAAGAGTATCGCTTATGAAGGCCATTAGAATGCAGCCTATTCAGAGATCAGATGATCACATGACCTGTGCAACATTGGCCTAATTAAGGCAACACTGGTGAATTATGAGAAACACAGCTGCACACATGGCTGGAGGGTGCAAAAGCCCTAACTGGTGTAAAATGGCATCATTTCCAACACAGTAACCCTGGATGAGGAAAAGCAGACCTGTCAAAGCTTACTGTATGTCATAGGGAGGGGGCGCCACTACACCCCTGTAGATGTGGGCCTCTGACACGCCCTTATTACCGCTGCTGCTGAGCACTGTCTGCTTGCCCTAATTCTTCCCACGTATTGGTTTTAAATCACGGGCAGTACGTAAAGCTGCCCTGCAGACAAGACTGTTTGCATTCTTCTCGCCTGTGAAGCACTGTCGGACGAAAGATAACGTTTGCAACTGTCTTTCCGGTCAAACACTGTCAGCTCCTGTTTGCCTGTTTAGATTTACAGCACGTGCTACTGCAGCTACTGCACAAGAGGGGGATAGTTATTTTATTACGTTAATGGTACAAACAAGGCCTCTACTTATTCTGACCACAAATCCTTTTGTTTCTAACTCTGTACAAGAAATATGAGCTTGCTTTGCATTTCCAAGAACTTTGCAAGTTGCAGAAATCAACATTAAACGTGGAGAAAATGCGCACGGAATGGAAAAAATGCAACACACTAACCCAGATACGAAAGTGGACGTTCCATTAATGAAATGATTATTTGCATTGGAAAAATGTTTTTTCCATTTAATCCTCCAAAAAAATTTTTCAAATCATGACAGTCATGAGCAAACTATGCTCACCGCGGCCAAATCCCATGAACTATAAAACATTCCAGTTGCTCCAGCCAAAGGAAGATACAGTTTCTCTGCTGTGATGGAGGGGGAGAAAATGAAGTCACGATTGTTAAAACGCCGTTGTGCCGCTTCGGACGCCCGGCTAACGTCAAACTGACCCCAGACCCGCCAGCAGCAGCTTCGTCTCCTCGAGTCAAAATACAGAGGCCATTAGCCAGCAGCGAGCTACAACATCCCCCTGGTGACCTCTTTGTACATAGGAATACAGCATCATCAATGTGAAATCCACTCCATTTTGGCTCATAAACCAGTCGCATGCGATACTGCAATATTTACCCAGGCAGGCTCTTTTGCTAGATTTTTACATCATCCAGTTAATTAGCATTTACTGGTATTTACAGCTATTGCACTGACCTCCAGAGCGTAACAAAGAATAAGCATTATTCTCCCACTCTGGAGGATGGTCAAAGTGTCTGTTTTCCGATTCTGGGGCATAAAGCATATTTTCCATAAGGCATGAAAGGCCTAGTATTCCCCAGACAAGACGAGCTTTGAAAACGCAAGCTTGTCCTGCACTTCAATGATATTTTTGTTCCAAGAGAAATGTTGTTTTCTGTCTGTACTTCTGCTGCAACTGCCCTTTTCAGCAAAGTCTAAAAATGCAGCTGTGCAACTTTGTAAGGTGGGGGGGTAGTTTGTAAAACTACATTAAATATGTGTGCAGGCACAGTATGCAAATAACATCAGCCTAGTGCCTAAAGGTTTTAAGCAGAAGGCTTGCTTTGTAAAAGCAAAGGAGCTAGTTTGTGATGTACAGTCCAGAAGACAATGCAATCAAAAATATCTTTTTTGTCATGAATATTTGCTTAAATCTGTAACCTATTGTTATCGGCAAACCTGAATGAACTATAGGAGAGCACCTTTAGGGTGCTCTGGTAAATTCAGAAGTGCATCTATGGCACAAGCGATTCATACACACAGCTGGAATTCCCTTCCTGTCTAACGCTTGAAAAAAAGGCAACAAATAGCCTACCATTGTTCCCCAGAGGCGCTGGCCAATGAAAAAGCTTTTTAATCAGCAGCCTCCAGGTCTCTGCCTCTACCTCCGTGGCGAATTCCTCCTGAGCCCTATAACAGAGGTCCCGTTTGTCCCAGAGTTTCCGCAGACAACCAGAGGGGTGCTAACTGCTAACCGCTTTTCCAAAAGTTTCATAGAGTGCGCTCACCTCACAAATATCGTGTTCCACGCTTCCCACTGCCGAAGGGTAACTGAGAGGGCGGAGAAGGCCGGAAATTTAGCCGGGACGCCGGGGAGACCCAGCTCTCTGCAGCAAATGCCACTTGACCTTTCATAGCAACAAAGCACCTCAGTTTAAGGTCTCATCTGAAAGATGGACCTTCAGCGCGCGTGCGGGCTTCAATAAAAACCGAAGCAAAGGAAGACCTTCTGACCTTAACACGGTTCATGCGAAACTGCTCGTAGGCAGCATAGCAAAGCTTGTTCCACCTCTGACAGCCTTGCCCTGTGACTGTGGAACTGGGCTCGGTGCACAGCTGCCAGGATTCACATCGGCCTCGGCCATGCCCGGCCATCCAGACCACACCCCGCTGATTTACATGTGCACACACAGGCCAGCCACAGTTAGTGAGGGAAGGAAACTCGAGTGGCTTAACAGGCCCTTAAAATGCCTTTGATTTAAAGCCAGCAGCTTTGCTGGCTACGAGGCAAAGGGCACCCTACAGCACTTAAATGCTACATGTGGCTCAGGCATACTGGTTTCATGAGGGATACACACTCAACAAAGAAAGTTTCAAAATGACAGAACCATGAGACAGTGAAGAATGAGGAAAAACCAATGTAGTGTGTTGGGCCACCATGTGTGGCCAGTGCATCTGCGGCATAGCAGGGTCTAGAAAGGCCTGCAATTCTGCAGAAGGTCCTCGACAGCACTGTTCCAAGAGAAGTACAACAAAACTGATGTTTAGCTGACCAAAGTGTGAAATGCTGCTGCCATTCCAGAAAATCCCATTAATGGCTGACAGGGTTCAGATCTGGTGACTGAGAAGTTCATGGCATATCAAACCAGTGGGTGACTACTCCTCCTCTTTGGAATGGGGCAAGACACCCCTTTTCACAAGAAACATTTTTTTTACATTACATTACAGGCATTTAGCAGATGCTCTTATCCATTGCGACTTACACTATTTTCTCACATAGCGTTTACATTGTCTCCAATTATACAGCTGGGCTATATACTGAAGCAATGCAGGTTAAGTACCTCGCTCAAGGGTTATACTACTCTTTAATTTCGGTGAAATGATCACTCAGCGCCTTCTAAGTATGAGTGAATATACACCATGCCAGGAAAATGCAGCCCACACCATTATGGAACTGCCAGACGAACATAACAGGAGCACTGCTACGAGCGTTCCAAAGCTGAACACCGTACTAACCCCCTTACCCCTAAAAGCCCCCTGTAGATCAGTGGTTCTCAAACTCGATGCTGAGCCCCCCCTGCTGGCTTTCGTTCCAACCATATTTGCAATCCCAGAATTTTAACAAGCTGTTCATTTTTCTTCATCAGTTGCTTTTCATGTTCAGAGGGATAACCCACTTAAGCCATATTATGTCAGAAATAGCTATGCATGCCATAAACAATAAATGTCCCATGTTCACATTGTGCTAATTGTGCCATATTGCAAAACATGACATAAAAACAGGTAACAAAAACTTTAACTGGCCCAAGAGGCAACGTAATTAGGCTGTCAAACACATGTGTTTAAGTTCCATCACAATGTTTTCCTTTAAAATATTAACACAATGCAGGTTTGGCTCATTATCATTTGCTTTGTCTTTGATTTTTTGTTATCTAGCAAATGGTTAGTTCTAATGGCCAGGTGTCCACACTTTTACCAATCAGTACCCTAGGGTTTCACCTCAGTCCATGGTCTGCTCAGTTAAAACATTTTTAATCTCTTTTTTTAATTGCTTGCAATATAGCACAATGTAAATATTGGACTTTTTTCTTCCCTGCATGTATAGCTATGTCTAACATAATGTGTCGTAAGAGGGTAAATAATCCCTAAACATGAAAAGAGTCATTAAGAAAGATGAACAGCTTGTCAGAATTCTGGGATTGCAATTGTGGTTGGAATGAAAACCAACACACACAGGGGGGACATCAGAACCACTGCTCTAGATGTAGTCCACCACATAGTGTCAGCAACACATCAAACTGAGACCAGGGACAGAGGGGCGATCTGGGACACAGCTTAAGCCTCCATGTGACTTCACACTCCTACCCTCCAAAAAGCTGACCACAGGTCAGAGGTCAGTATCTGTTCTCCACTCTCTCGCTTGGACACACATTGTCACTATCCATCCCAACTCCAACCCTTTCTCTGTCTGTCTCTGTCACTCTCTTCCTCTCTCTCTCTCTCTCACACACACACACACTCACACACGCACACACTCACACACGCATGAATTGTTGTAGACTGCTGCTGGTGATTATCCAGCAATGCAATCCTGAAATCAGGTCAAATTTAATCAACTGCAGCAACATGGTAACATCTCATGGTAAGACCCTCTTCTTTTATTTACAAAACGTTTTGTTTCGAAAGTATCATTTTGAACACCTTAGCCACTTTCTGTGGAAATCATAATACATTCACACACTGCAGTGAAAAGCCAAGTGTTGTATAATTTTGTCCAACCAGTTTCACATATGATGAGAATGCCTGTCACAGGTTTAGGGTTACAGTGGGCCCTATGGTATGTAATGACATCATCAGCCATTATTATTGTACTGGGAATGTAAGAGTCATAACATTGGGAACACTGAAATTTCCAATTATCATTATAAAAGTGGCTGGATTTTCAGAGGCCACTTTCAAGTAGCTCCCAATTTCACTATAAACACAAATAAATAAGGACCATGTGTCCTTGTACTGCTACAACAGCTCTCAAAGAGAAAGGTTTTCATTTTCATGTTGTAGTCAAGCCAAAGACAGGCATGGGCTGTCTGTTACTGTGAAAATCCAGACAAAAGCGGCCAAGCTCTGGTTCTAAGTTACACAATGATATTTCCACATGCTTAAAATTCCAATTAGAAATAACAGCTTTATTTCAATAACCATTTCTGCAGCATAGCATGGGCTTCAGAGCAGTTTTCCAGCTTAAGTGTGGAATAATGGTGGAACATTCTGGAAGGCAGCAAGCAGAGATGGACTTCAGAGACTTAAACCGCTATCAAATTCTACACCTCCCCTCTAATTAAAATCAAAATAACCTTTGGTGCCAAGAGAAGGAGCAGTGGCTGCCTAAAGCTCATAAGGGTGCCTGTGTAGCCAACTCTCCCAAACTCTGGAAAACTGGGAGATAACATCTCCACCAGGTAACCAATCATGAGCAAAGGCACAGGAAATTCCATCATCTCCTGACCAATCACTCCTTTTTTATATGAAGCAAGCAGATACTGCTCACATTTGTTCCTCACATTTGGAATATGCACCTACTTGCAATGGGGACTGTAAACTTTGCCCATTCAGTTCAAGTGGTGTCTCACCTAGTCTAAAGGACAATCATTTATGCGGGCCGATGGAATTAAGATGACTGCCTCACATTTATAATTATATAAAAATACACATCAGTTGTCAAACAACCCAGCAGCGTTCTGCCTGATGTCTGAAGTTGAGTGGGTGGGCAGGGTTAGGAGATTGGATGGCAAAACACTAAAGGCTCCACTGATTTTTGGTGGTACTCTACACTTAATTAATCAGAGCGGCTGATCACACAACTCACTTCACCTGGTTATTTGGGCTAGATATGGGATGATGACATCAAAGTGCAAACAAAAACCAGGAGAGCTTGTGGCTCTCCAGGACCAGGGTTGCAGACATCTGGCCTGGGAAAAAAAGATTTCTACTGGAGGTTCCTTTAGTGAACCAACGTGGGGTGAGGTGTTCCCTCTGGACCAAGGAATCAAGCCAATGCCCTAGAGCAGCGTTTGGGAGGCTCTACTGAAGGAAATGCTGTCCTTTGGATTACATGGTAAATTGAGGTCCCGACTCACTGTTGTCCTTAATCAAAATTCCATATAAAAATGAAGTGTTTCCATGGTGCCCTCAGCTTTCTTTACCACATACACAGATGGGCTACAGATAAAGGCACAGCAAGCTGGAATGAAAATAACCACCATCTATTTGAATCAATAATGGACAAAATGTACAGCAGCCCACTATAACCCTCATAAAAAAGAAATACATTGTTTCATTGAAGTGTGTGTATTTTAAGAAACTAAAAATATGGTGCAGTTCTGTATACAGTTAACAACTATAGAGTTATTCAGTACCGGAAATAGTAGGCCTATCCATCTGGCATGATGGTATACATTTTTCCCATAGCTCTCCCAGATGGCCCAGCCAGGTTCTCACTGCTTCTCTGAACTCAGGAAATGAGTAAAAGGTCAAAGGTTACTGCAATCGCTAAAAGGACACAAGACTTCCATTTTAAACTGCCTTTGGGGTAAATAATGCATGTAAACACCAACACAAAATACTTAGCCTTACACAAAAAAGAAATGCTTCACCCATAGCCTACTTGGAAGATTAATGATGTTATGAAGCCCAAGAGAAGTTAAACATTTTAATTAAATAGTTTTTTTATATATATATATTTTTTTTTTTAGTTTTTCCAAGACAACTGAATTTGTCACACCCTGTAGCCTACAACTAATTACAGTGCGTGGGGATAACGTCTTGTTGGGTGCAAGATCAGCAAAACTTTCCGCTCTCAGACTTGCAATTATGTCATCGTGGGAATTTCCTTACGACATAGGGTGTTCAAAACTGCCTAATACGTCTGGCTTCCTGGCAAAATAACAGCAAGAGAATAAAAGAAAATACTGCAAGAGAGACATACTAACTTTATGGAACCTAGGGGGTTTGATATTGTGACACGTGAGATTAAGTAAGGGACTACTGGCAGTGAAAGACATTTTTATAATCTGCAAACACATTGCACTGTCATAACGCTGCAATAGCTGTATTCTCAGTTAAATAAATACAGAAACGCAACGCTGTAGCCATGAGACAGTGAGGGTCCCACCAATATGACCACGCAAGCACAACACGAAACAAAACACGCGAAAATGTTTCTGCTTCGTAAACTGAATGAACGTTATCTAATTAAAATGTGTGGCATTCTTAAAACCAATTTCATCTTTAAAACGACAGATCTGTCTAGCGACTTATTCCTGTATTTTCAATATCTTCTAAACATTTTCTCAAGAAGGCACACAGATTGCCGCGAAATATAAACTGTTCCTCTAAACTGCATCCGTGGTGAGTAATATAGGCTACACTCTTCTGGCATATTCCCATACTTCAACTCTAGGAACTGAATATTTACCTCCAAACATTTAAAACTTAGCCTACAGCCATCTTTCAGGGAAATGGGTCTGTCTTGGAACTCTGTGGCTATTCGTAAAGCTGTTGCGTCAATGATTCTCCATGGAAAATTAGTAACATACCTGGCAGCAGGAGGTAGCGGACGCGGGGTACCCTGAGATCCATGGTCGTCCATTCCCGTGTCTAACTCTACAGATTTAGCTATATCCGTCGGGCTAAAAAAAGCAAGAAGACGAACAATTCATCATAACTAATGCCCCAAAGATATTTTTTAATGATGCGAATTAGTGTTCGTTGTGGGCGACTGCATCTTACAGCAATCTGACAGTCACGTCAAACACTCGCCGAAGAATTTCAATTTCCCTTTAAAGTAGCCTATAACTCCTGCATGCGAACCAGATTTTCTGTGAAATCCGGCATTTAACCAACGTCAACGGACAAATCCCTCCAGTGGCAATTAAACCGTTACTTTATCATACATTAGACTACACAATGTGAATAAAGGAATATGTTCTCTCAGAGCGATTCTGTAACTGACAATCCCAACACCAATGACAATAATTCCAATTTAAATGCGTTCAATAGAGATTAATATTTACTTCCACGACAGTTAAACAAATTCCGCTGGAACTCCCACCTTTTCTCGCTCCTCATAACAGTCGATCTTCTGTTTCCACCGCGTCGCCGGGATTTACTCGGTCTGTTTTCATTAAACTTGCAGACTACATTTTCAAGTCATGACATGATGGCACGATTCAAAGCCAAAGCCCCTTTTCATTTCACACGTACATATTAATTTTCTACAGTAAAAGAGTAGACTATGCTACGACTGAAAGAGCCAAGACTTCACGTAGCGCTGACAGGCAAACTAAGTCCAGTTTATTAAAATTCGCATCACACTGTCCGCACAACTGCAGTCAAGTCCAGCCTTTGTCCTGTACCAGTCTGGCTGCGTGCACTTTTTCCCACGTAACACGCTTTTTGCAAAAGCCGGGTAGCCTCTGGAAACGAGTTGATCAGATTACATTTATCCGATGAACACAACAGTACGTTTAGTGTGTTTATGAATTAATATTACATTACATTGGTTACTCATAATTATTTATATTAATCGATGCGATGAATTAAAATATCTCATTAAAGCGCAATCACTTACATGACTTGTTTGTCTCCTTTGACACGAATGCATCTGTTTGAACTTCCCATGAGGGGAAAAAAATCAACAGTGAAATACTGTACCCTCTTTGTATCTGCCGAATTTGCCAATTAATTTAGGAAAATGTTTATAGCGCCGTCCTGTGGCAGAAATGTTTGGCTGACAGATTACACTATATTTGACAGTGCTGGTCATTGTTAATTTTTCTTTTGTCAAATGTATTCCGATTAAAAATGTTGCCCGTACATTTCATATCTAAAATCCCTTTGTGTGTTAACCATTCATACGTAGATGTATGTTAAATGTACCTTAAATTGTGTGAAGTGTCTCCTAAAGCAAGAAAAGAGGAACTTAAAAGAAGATAAAACAGGGTTGAAGAAATGGTCGGATTTATGGCAAGAGTGACAACAAAAACATACTGCATTTCCTGCATTTATGAAATCACTTTAAAAAGCATCGGACCAGCAAAGAATAAAAACAGGGAATGCGCGACACATGACGACAGGTAAAGCTACAGCAGGAAAGGTAAAATAAAATGGTAAAAATCAAGTGAATTGAGAAACATCCTGGGACAGATTCTGGGACTGTTCGGGATTGGCGGAGGAGGTTGTGCGGGCCACCGAGAGGTTGGAGGATGAGCAGTAGAACATCTCTGTCCCGTGGGAGCAGTCCTGGGGGTACAGGGCGGTCATGGTCACGCCCACGATCATAACGAACACGCCCGACAGGAGGATGAGGCAGGAGATCAGGTTCTCCCACTGGAGCCAGCGTCCGGTCGAAAGCCTGAGGTGGCACGCTGATGGGATGATGAAGATCAGTGGCGTCGCGCTGAGGGCGCCCTGTAACAGACAGGAGGCGGAATCATCCGGATTCTTACAGAGTACAGACGAAGCTCCACCAATCACAAAGTATCTGCACAGTCCACCAGTCTACACATATTACAAACATATCAACTGGAAAAAAATTAATTTAAAATGTATACTAGTGACTGACATAGCTATCTTGTTTGGCAATCAGTTACAATCATAATTACAGTCATATAATATACAGTTGCTATGGTAAGTTTCTAGGCAGAGGATTAATTTTGGCTAATAGAGAGGGTGCAGATAAGTGGATGTCTGAGGCATGTTTCTGATTTAAGGTCACAAGTTACTTTTGCCAGGTGATTTATTCAAAAAAGTGCTCTAACTCACATTTAATTCCAAAACAGTGCTGAGGCAGTTGGAGGCCAGGGAGATCGCCGTGGCCAGAGCTACAATCATGACAGTCACAGCACAGTGGGCGGCGGTGCCGAGCGTTCCGTTGAAAAACAAATTTGACGTCACCTGTGTGTTAGAACAGAAGCACATGACGCGCTGCTGTCAGACAGAACGGACCGAGCCGCAAACGTACTGCTCGCAATCCCATTTTTCTACACTTTCTTTGAGTCAATCTGGCTCTCCGTTTGGTTGATTTCGCTTTACTTTTCTCTTCGTCCAATCAGCCGTCGGCAGACACAGGCACAGTCAGCGGCACCGTGACCTGTGACCCCGCCCTTTAGCCGCGGGTCAGGCTCGTCAATGACTCGTGGACCCGCTGCTGGAGACGAGCGTGCAATCCAATCATAATCTCCATGGACAACCAAAGAGGAAGAGCTTGTGAAAGAGCTATCTGTTGCGTAAAGCCGTGACACTATGTCCTAGTCCGGAAAATCCACAGGAATAAGGCACTCCCTGTGAGGCAGACTGAAACCGCACAAATGGCAGATTTCTGAAAGTAAGGTCTCATGGTTAGGGTGGGATATAACCTATCCTCACCTTCCAATACAAAGGGAGAGAAAGTGACATCTTACCTCCCGCGTCACGAAGCATTCCAGGGGAAAAGTGGTGATTACGCTGATCCCATAGCAGAAGCGACCGAACGTAGCCAGGTCATCGTTCCTGCAGTAGTTCTCAAATATATCGCCTAAGACACGAAAGAACAACTGATCACTGAACACAGGATACTACTCGGAGAAAAAGGCTATTTACAGAGTTTACCTTGCGTGTACCCCATGAAGGTGGCGTAGCCCGCTAGCAGAGTTTACCTTGCGTGTGCCCCGTGAAGGCAGCATAGCCCGCTAGCAGAGTTTACCTTGCGTGTACCCTGTGAAGGTGGCGTAGCCCGGTAGCAGAGTTTACCTTGTGTGTACCCCATGAAGGTGGCGTAGCTCGCTAGCAGAGTTTACCTTGCGTGTACCCCGTGAAGGTGGCGTAGCCCGCTAGCAGAGTTTACCTTGTGTGTACCCCGTGAAGGTCGCATAGCCCGGTAGCAGAGTTTCCCTTGTGTGCCCTTGAAGGTGTAGCCCGTAGCAGAGTTTACCTTGCGTGTACCCTGTGAAGGTGGCGTAGCCCGCTAGCAGAGTTTACCTTGTGTGTACCCCGTGAAGGTCGCATAGCCCGGTAGCAGAGATTACCTTGTGTGTACCCCATGAAGGTGGCGTAGCCCGCTAGCAGAGTTTACCTTGCGTGTGCCCTGTGAAGGTGGTGTAGCCCGGTAGCAGAGTTTACCTTGCATGTACCCTGTGAAGGTGGCGTAGCCCGCTAGCAGAGTTTACCTTGCGTGTACCCTGTGAAGGTGGCGTAGCCCGCTAGCAGAGTTTACCTTGCGTGTGCCCTGTGAAGGTGGTGTAGCCCGCTAGCAGAGTTTACCTTGCGTGTACCCTGTGAAGGTGGCGTAGCCCGCTAGCAGAGTTTACCTTGCGTGTACCCCGTGAAGGTGGCATAGCCCGCAGCAGCGAACAGCAGGCTGACCAGCACGGCGGAGCTGACGGACATGTGAGTGACGCGCGACCAGTTCCTCAGGGTGGGCTCCTCCAGCGAGTCGTAGATCATGAAGCTGTTGTGGTGACAGATGAAGGCTGCAAGACAGGGGAAAGGGGAAAATTCCCCGCACATGATGCAATCGGCGCGTGCCATTTCCGTTACGCGGTCGTGATCTCTCGGCTACGCTCTCCGACGGGTCTCTGAAAGACGCCCACACCCGGTGGCCGCTGCTCTGCCAGATGATGTAATCGGAAGAGCCGACGCCAAGGTTCTGGAGTACAATGCGCTGATGGGTTGCGTGTACGCCAATTAGCACAACTCACCAAAAGACATGACACCAACAGCCTGAATCGCATTCCAATGGGCAAACGACCACGCATTCTCTGTAGGAGGTCTGGGGCACACAGGAGTCACGGGTGTTACCAAGGAATGTTTCTGACATCACCAAAAAGTTAACTGCATGTCTGAATGATTCCTCGAGGATTTCTCTCAAACTTTGAGCGTCTTGGCTCTCCAAAATGATTCTCAAATCTTTAATGATGTCTCAAATATTACATTACAAGAAGCTCAATTATATTTTAGTTATTGAAAATAAAATAAGCAGAATCCAGTTACCAAACATAAAACAATGAATGAATGGAATGAATGAGTGAATGGGTGAATGAATGAATGAATGAATTGATCCTCTGCTAGGTAAATCCAATGTTTCAGCAGTACCCAGAAACAGGTACTGTATACAGAGATAGAATGCACGGTGAAATGACACAGGGTGAGCGCAGATGGTACGTACATCTGTGGTCCGAGTGTGGCTGCTCTAATGACGACCGTGACAAGAACGACAAGGGTCAACACCATGGAGAGCAGGGACACCTGCCAGCACACACAGGCTCACTTCAACGTCACACAAAACCCGCAGAACTCCGCTGCAGTGTCAAATGAACGTTCCGGATGTTACCTTTCCCAGCTTGGATATGTCCCGATGGAGAGACAGAGGAAGGGTGAAAACAACGGTGGTCACGAGGATGACAAAGTGTCGCTCCGCAAGCATGTGATCGGGCCCAACTGCAAACAAAATGGTGAAGAGCATTACAGATTTCAGTACCTATTGGAATAACAAAACTTTTTGCCTTACTGTAAGTACGGCAGCCCCCAAGTACTAATTTAGCTGCAACAACAAGCTCCCCTTCACTTATCTACCGTTTAAGCTCCCAACTCAATTAAATTTAATTAAACTGCCATGCTGACTTTGCATGCACGTGTCTCAAGTCTGAACTGGCCCCTATGGTGATTGGACTGGGTCTAATTTGGCACCGCATATAGTTTTAAAGGGTGGCGCAGTGAGCAGAACTGTCGCCTCACAGCAAGAAGGTCCTCAGTTTGAATCCCGGCCTGGGTTGGATCCTTTCTGTGTTTGAAAGTTCTCCCCGTGTCCGCATGGGGTTCCTCCGGGAGCTCCGGTTTCTTCCTAAAGATAGCCAGGTAGGCTAATTGGAGTCACTAAATTGCCCATAGGTACAAGTGTGTGAGTGAACGGTGTGTGTGCCCTGCGATAGATTGGAAAAGTGTCCAGAGTGTATTCCTGCCTCTCACAATAGGCTCCAGCATCCTCCCACCCCCCCTTAACCCTGACCAAGAATGAGTAGGTACTTTCACATTCCAGTAGAGGGGGCACATGTGCACACTATTCATAGAATACATTCATTTTATTCCATTGAATTTATGACATTGTTAAAGAGCCACATACCTCCAGGTATTCTTTGAAAGACTTTGGTAAGTGTGTCACCAGTAATGATGTTATAGCTGACCATAGCTGATGGAAGAGTAATATAGAGATGTATTAAGGATAAGGATTCAGTATCTGCAAGTCTTTGTGATACAAAGCGCACATCAAATTACTCTCCAGCCACCTTCATATGAAAATGGATTTAACAGCGTTTTAACATCGGTTATTTTAAATTTTAGCCTGGTAGCTTTTTAGAAGAATGAGCTATAGGCACAATTATCACACTCATTTGAAAGCACATTTCTAGCATGTGATAGAGAAAGTTCAAGCAGGGTTATACATATTAGGACAGTAAACACAGTAGAAATGGATTTTAATAAGTTCCCCAAGACATAGTACAAGCATATCTAGCTATGCCCCAGATAGTTAAGTTGTTGTAACTGTGCTTAGCTGGTAGACTGAGTGAAAAGAAGATAAGACTGCACACATTCCAAAGCACATGTGACCTAGTGTGCACCCTCCTGACATTGAAGTGATGAGACAGGCCTAAATTTGAAAAAATGAACACACAGTCAAAAAAAACTGACTTCTGTCCTAAATGTGCCTTTGCTAGATTGCAGTGATCACTTTATTATAACCTTGTCTGGCAGGTTTTTTTTATTTATCTTTTATTTTTACAATTTACTGTCCCATTGCTGAATTGTCTTCAGTCAGTTTGGGAAGGCGCACACTGTGCTACATTAAGCAGTGCTATGAAGGAGCCAGAGGCCTGGACCACCAATTCAGCTGGAGCAGCTACAGCGCAGGCAATCAACCGACCAGAGGAGTGGCTGCTGAGGCAGAGCATTCACTGCCAACCGAAACCCTCCCTCCCTAGGTAATGCTATCAAACCATGTGATACCTGCTTCCAGTTGCCACTGGCACCATCTGGATGTGATTATAGACCATGGAGTGCTTGAACAGTGCTCCAATGTCTAGCTGTCTGGCTGGAGACTCCCTAATATCATGATATTATGTTCCCTTAATTGGAAATTGTATAATATTCAGATGTTAGTAAGTTAAATGTCCACGGGTAATCTAATGATTTTATGACAAGTAAGACATTTGTTTGGTAACTGAGAATGTCCATCTGTTTAAAAACATTGACTTGGTTCAAACCTTATATTACCATGCCTCAATAATTTGCTAATTAGATGTCAATATTACCGACCCTGGGCACTAAAAATAATTTTAATTGTTAGAAATAAAAAAACTAAATGAAATAAAATAGCAAAGCTAACTGGCCAATGTTTTAGCCCAAACTGTCACTCTAAAAGAACATCATAGCAGTTTGTCAAGTATGCAGATTCTTTCTGTACAACACCCAGAGACTCCAACCCTTTCTCAACACATACTCCCTTAGTCCAAGGACTGGTCATTTACAGGCTGGACTGCTACTCCCTCCTCACTGACACGCCTGCTTCTGCCATCAGGCCTTCACTGCTCTTCCAGAATGCTGCTGCTCGTATGAATAACAACCTCAGCCGTGTCACTCCCCTTTTTATCTTCCAACAGCTTCCATCAAAACATCAGCTTGTGTCAAATCCTTGGTGCTAGCCTCTCAGGCAGCTAAAGAGACAACTCTTTGAGTGTTCTTATTAAAATGAACATTTTAAAAGGAGCGCTTTATAAAGAGTGCACAGGGTCTTGAAGCCGCTACTGAAAGCCAGATCACCCCCATCTTAGTTTGACGTGCAGGTCTAGGTGCATGTCATATATGGGGATCCTGTTGCATATTGTGCTAGTCCCTATCTCAAATGATGTGAGGCTGAGGATTAGTACTGTGCATTTCGAACAGCTGAATCAAGTAACCTGATGTTGATTTAACATGCACTTACCGATAAAGGGGTATACAAATTGCAGTACGGAAAGAATCAAGTATCCGGTAAAGCCAAAGGTGCTTTGTACTAATGCCTGATAACTCCTGGTACCTGAGAGTTGTCCTCCTTTAATCAGAAGAATGATTGAGTAGTCTATAATAAAGAGACATATCAAAGAGTGTGTTATAACATGGCTCATATAAATTTATTAGGTTTCTGTGGCTCGTTCAACAGTTTATAAAAGTAACTGTGTTCAGGTCTGATCTACATGTTAAATATATAGTTTCACTGATATTACTCTACATCTTACTGACATACCTGTAATACAAGCAACTAGGATCATCAGCAGCATCCCAAGAGGTAAGCCTGCTTGGTTCATTGAGTAAGGGAGACCTGTAGGGAAGTTATTTAAAATATTTAGCCATTTTAATGCACAACTTAATGTTAAAATGCCCACTGTAAACTAAATATATTTTACCATTATAGTAAAGAAACGGACTAGCCTATTTCCGATGTCCCTTGGTGAACCTGTGACGAACCATTTGAACAGGCTGTCATGGTCGCCTAGCTATTCACGAAATGTAATCCTTTGATTCACTGTTACAAGAAACAATAGGCTACAGTCTATAATAACTTAAGATAAACTGTTAAATCGGTTTGTATTTAACTTAACTCAAGTGAAAGCTGTCGTGTTTAAGGGTCAGAATTAAACACATTATCCAGATATCCATTTTAACCAATGTTTGCTTTATGTAGCAAATCACATGATCACCGGGTGATTTTCCCAACGCGCACTTTAACACTTGAAATACTGACAGTAAATAATTACGGTCGTTGATAAAACTTTTGAATTCCTACAACAATATTGTTCCTTGGCTGCTGCGAATGCCTACCTATTATACCAGATCCGATTATAGAATTGATGAAATTAAAGGAGGCTGCCGGCATGGAACTTGTCCCACCTTCACCGAGTTCATTTTGCGGGGAAATCAATGACTTCCTTTCACTGAGCTCGGTCTGAAAATAAATAATATAGATACATATTATATGTATTAATTACACCAAAATGGACTAAGTATTCAACATTCTGAATGTTTTTTTTTTTTTAGTTAGTTTTTTTTTTTTTACACGTAAAAGAAAAACAACCACTGATGGTCGTTTTACTGTACCTGAAGCGTAACGCTTTGCGCGTGCTGATCGACGCCGCGTTTAAGGCTAATTTCTGTGTCCCTCAGAATAAAACCGCTGTCAGACATTGTAGAGTTGATCTCCCCTTCTTCGCATCTCCTCAGAAGGGTCAGTAGTTCTGCTGGGCAGGGATTATAGTCCGCCCAAGGAATCACCTCGTTGCCAGCGTTTCACACAAGTATTAGACGATGGTGAAGGCGCTAACTTAGTAAAAGACGTAGGCTACGTGCAAGCAACATTATGTTCATCACGTTATAAACTAGATGAGACAGTCTGTTTCCGTTTGATGAGCCGTTGATCTGGTACAGTTACACAGGATTTATTCATACTGACCTTTCCCCTACTTTCTCCCCGTTTTTGATCATACCCCTTAGAACAAGATGCTTATTGTTTCGTTTCGTGTAGTCGAGCTCTTGCAAAATTATCAGCTATGTTATTTATATATTAATGTATGTCTTTCAATCGCAATCATTGTGAGCTAGTAGTAACTCGTTCTCTGAGCAAGGAACAACCACAAACGATGGTGACAGTTCCCTAGTGAACAGTGATGTTTTTCCATCCGCTTCACAAAGCATCTAAATGATCTGTGCATGAGTGAACAGTGGATATAGCCACAGGTCGCCTCACTTCACACGTAAAGCTACAGCCGTAAAACTACATTTGACACACATATCCACTAAATTGAAAAAAAAAAAAAAACCTATGCAGTTTAGTGTTCACCACTAGAACTAGGATAGTAATATATTCCAGATTGTTAATAATCAAAAGCAAGCTGTGCAATTACATCTGAATCAAATCAAATAGACACTGCAGCTGTCTTAATATCTACATCTGGTTTAATTCTTAACCAATGCAGTAACTGTAGCCAATATTGTTCAATAGATTAATTTACTGTGATACCTCAATGCTTATTAGTGGGGAAATGCCATCCTGAGCATAAAATATAGATTTATAGTGAATTATTTAATACCGTGGACCCTCACTAGAGCCTGGAACGTACATAGTAGGATTGTTTCCCAGGGTATTAATGCAAGAGGTTTGTGCAAAAATATTATATTTTCTGATCCTCTTTTCCATTGGAAAAGGAGATGTGGTATAATTTATTTCATGATCTAAACTGCAGGCTGAGTAGGCTAACTGGTGCAGTTTGAATTTAATCTGGTTTATAGATTAGTGGAAGGCAACCCTGGTACTAGTGCGTACAAGATGTTTCTGGTTTGTGCTCCATCCAAACTCCTGACTACTCTTGAATAATTTGATTATTATTAGGCTTAATGAGCACAGGTTACCATGTACTGGAAGTACCTAGGATAGTAATGCCCAGACTGTTAATAATCAAGCAAGCTGTGCAATTAAAGAAACACCTTTGGGATTACAGGACTGGGGTTGTGAGCCCCTGTTATAGACAACTGTATCTTCATCAGCATGCCTGAACTGTGCAGAAAAGAAAATTCACCTAAACCAAAGTCAAATAGGAAAGCAGAGACAAAATTACTTGCTTCAAACAAGCAAGCAACAATTAAAAGCAATCTAAGTAAAATCTTTTGTACTGAGATAATCTTTTAGTTTATTTTAATCCATATGAAACCCCATTTAAAAAGAGTTGTATATTTGTATTTTGTATTTAAATTGTATGTACCATGCTTTTTAAGTAGCAGAGTGAGAGAGTATTTGCTAAATTAATGTTTAACTTTGAAAAACCTGTTCTTTGATGACAAAAATGAGATAAAGGCGTTCCCTTTTGTTGTTAAATGGCATGTTTATTGTAAAGGGCATTGAAATCCATAAGGGCGTGATTCATTTCTATGATTATGAATAGTCCAAGCACTGCAGGTGCTGCAACCTGCATGCCTTTTGCATTTATTAGTTCTACTGCAAAGTTGGGGAAAACTTTTGTTATTATTATTATTATTATTATTATTATTATTATTATTATTATTATTATTATCACCATCACCCCCTATTTTGTCCAATAACATGGCCTAACATAGGTTAATTTTTGTATATGTATAACCTCCACAATAGAAATGACATGAATTGGCAAATGGGGGGTGCTATAAACAGCTTCCAAACCTTCAGCCCCACCATTCCATTAGTCCCAGAATTGTCTAGCTTAGTACATTAGTGTATCTTCTCATGCTTGGCATTTTTACCTCTAGGACCCATAAGCTCTATAATATTTGGCTGCCATTTACAATTTTTGGCTGCTTAGCTTTTTCTTGACCAGCTGTGTGTCTTTGTATCATTCGTTTATGCACGAGGAAGCTGACAAAAGGTCTAGAGTTGATTCTAGGTGTGGAATTTTCATTTGTAGTCTGTTGGGGTTGTATCAACATGAGGACCAAAGAAATGTCAATGCTAGTAAAGTAGGCAATCCTGAGGCTGAAAATTAGAAAATGGACATGGAAAAATCATTGGCTGTCAAAACCTATTGTTTGGTACAGTGTTAAGATGCAAGAATGTACTGGTGATTTCCGCATTAGCAAATGACATGGTAGACCACAGAAGACCACTTTAGTAGATGACGGAATAATACTTTCACTTGTGAAGAAAACTCCTTTTCAACTGCCATTAAAGAGAAGACTACCCTAGCATAACCTCAGATTGTTCACCGCAAGATACAATCCACTGGTAAGCGTCAAAAACAGAATGACCAGGTTAGAGTTCCTAAGTGCCTAAAAATCTGTGAAGTTGTGGAACAAAGTCTTATGGACAGATGAGACAAGTATTAACCTGTACCCAAATTATGGAAAGCGGATAGTGTGGAGAATGAAAGGAACTGCTCATGATCAAAAGCGTCCCATCCCCCCACCTCCAACTGTGAAACATGGTGGAGGGTGGAGGTGATTCTCCTTGCAGCAGGACTCCAAGGACTCCAAACACGCTACTAAATGTGTTTTTCAAGGCTAAAAAACAGAATGTAACGGACTGAATGAATCATCCACGAAATATTATACTCTGCACAAATTAAGTCTTACAAGCATGAGAGTTCTTTGAGGCCCATCCAGATAGCAAGCGACCCCGGGCTGGATCTGGCCAAGATGATCTGACTTCATAATGGAATCAGAGTAGATCTAGAGTTCCTTGCTGTCAGGAAAATCTTCACCAAAAGGAGTTTGTTTTTCTCTATGCTGTACAGCCGATAGCCAAAAGTACAGATTTATCTCTCATGATGTAATCATTGGGAATTTAGTTACATCATTAATAACACGGACTCCCTCACATTACTTTTGGAAGCACCTTCAAAAACCTTCTTCTTTCGAGCCGTAAATCTGAATGACATCAAATTCATCTTGCCAACGAATATATCTTCACTTTCTGTGTGGAAAACGTAAACCATTGACCGAAAAAATTAAAGTAACATTAATGCAATCATTTTTGAAAGGGTCCCAAACACGAGGCTTTGAACAACTGCCTTATAACATGGTCTAAAAGTTGGACAATCACCCCATGTCGCTCCATTTGAACTACAGTGGGATGGCTCATTAAGATGGCAGTATATTATAAATGAAACCAAACTTTTCATTCAAAACGACGCATTTCAAATAGGAGTCAAACAAAGATGCAGATGTTTGGATGGCCAGTCATAATTCCATACTCCTGCCACCTGCACTCTTCCTCTCAAGGAAAATTCTCCCTCAAGGACCCATGACTTCACAATACTTACATTTCTGACATTTATATTATAACTACAACAAATACAACCCACTGAATACCTTCATTTTGAGTCCAAAAGTACTGAGCTGAAGAAAAACAGGAAACTTGAGAACAAATGCCTGTAGATATGAAGATAAAAATTACAATTGAATATCTGCACTGGAGAAAAGTTCTTCCAAGGTCATTGTATAATGCATTGTACAACAGTATAGTCACTTAAATGAAAGCTTCACTGTTTTTAAAATGATTTGTTCTTGCTATTAAAATACACACATAACAAACTGAATAAAAACCTTTATTCTTCTTTTTGACTGTGCTTTATAAGGGTGTATTCTAAAACTTTGACAAAATAGATACTCTTGATAATGAACAGTTCGCACATGGCGTGGTAATGCTTAACTTACTACTGATAACCTTGCATCTGCAAACAACAATTAATCGATTCAAGTGACTTGTTTTCACACACATAACAATTTACCAGAAATTTTTACTTCTTATCAAACCTACTTATGATTGCTGCATTTAGGAGGATGGTGAATGGAAGTGAGCATGGTTTTTACAAATCATTAGAAAGGGTACATCAGCTGTGCACAATGGAGGTCTTTTTCTCTAGAATCCCAGGTGTTGGAGCTGACAGGCAAGAAAGTTGTGAAATTGGTCAACATGATATGTATCTACACTAGCTATGGGCACCACACTTTTGAATTGGCTGATCAATCTAGTTCTGTGATATCAAAGAATCTGATTACAGATTATTTAAAAGTCAGTTAATCACCACTGTCACACTTCCAGTCTTTTTACTTGAAACTATTTCTGAACAACTGCTGTTGGAACATTACTTTGTGGAATGATCATTTTATTGGCTAACAGCAGTTGTTCTTTTAAGTTGAGCACATACAAAATAACTTAAAGATACACACCATCTAGCAAATGCCACATACAATAACATTGCATTTCAGTTTGCGGATTCCATCATATAATTACGGCAAAAGAATAACAGATACCAGAACTAAAATCTTTCCATGTGTTCTTGGCTTAAGAGATATAGTTATACAGGGACAGTGAATAAACTCATCCGTATCCACATTAATAAATCTGATGATACTGTTAAAATAGGATTTCATGAAAATGATTGCTTATGTGCTTTTTTATACCTTACTAGGCAAAGATACTTTGAGAAAGATGTAATATTTTCCTCTGTTTATGGTGATGAAAGATTTGGAAAACAGATGCCAATTTCTGGAGATTACTTTATTCTTTGGGGCGTGGGGGATAGGCATGGGACACATTGAAGATCATCTCTAGTAAGTTCATCATTCAGGTAGTTTACTATGACAGGCTGAAATATAGCTAAATATTACCATTAAAACTACTGCTACACTGAAAAGCATACTGTAGCTAATATTGGTGCTGCAATGTAAAAAACTTGCTTATATAAGCAGCATTTGCTTGTATTGACAGGCCATTTATGGAATGTCTCTTCTCATGCATAAACAGGGAGTAATACAGGTACAAAACAAGGCTTGACACAATGTCACAATAACAACATCAATGATGTGATAAACAACCTTTTTTCATTTACAGCTTAAAATAACAACCATTAATGGGTTCTTTTTAGAAGCATAATATAAATGCTATAAATGCTCAAATAAAATAAGCTGTCTGAACTTGTTCATAAATATTTTTAACATTCAATGTCAAAGCTCAGTCATGTTCAACATATTCACTTACTCACTCACTCACTGCTCTCATCCACAAATTCAATCACTCACTCAAGTACTCACAGCACTCCTTTCATTGTGTTTTTCATTCACAAATACCCCATTCATTCACATTCATTAAGAGACTTGATTCACTCACTCATTCTGTTCCCACTTCCACACAGGAAAATGTATGGGCAGGATGCACTACAGTCGTGTAGAAGGTGAATTTGAACCTTTGTAATTGAGGTAATGGCTACATGTGATTCTTAGTATACATTATGATCCCCAATGCTGGACTGAATTACACAACTCCAAAAAATACCAACTTGTTAACCTTTCATCCAGTAACAGAACTGATTTAAACTTTAAAGACTTGGATTTACCTCTAAAACAAGACAACACTAACAAAGCCAGCAACCATGACAAAATTCAACACGGTCTGCAATCCACCCAGAAACCTGCGCGATCATTACAGTGCATGTATAAGGCCACTACTCATGGAGGTATCTTTACATTCATCTCCACTGTGCACTGAACTGCCAAGTGCACTTATCAGCTCAGACAAAAACCAGTTAGTTCATTTCCAACATAAAGACATGCACACTCGAACGTGCCCCCGTCAGGGGCTTATCCCTATCCTAAAACATTTGTCCTGGAGCGTGGCTGTTGATTTTTAAAAGTGGGTCAGGGAGTGCCACGCTCGTGCCATCCAGTTTAATCAGCACAAACCTTGACGGCCCTCCCAGCCATGACCTGCTCCAGGGAGTGTTTAAGGAGGAACTGCAAATATCAAATATCATGCTGCTGCCGCTAGTCTGTCATGCGTCAGCTTGGGCCCCTTGGCAGCAAGATGCATTTAACCAGAAAATTGGCTGTAAAGCAGCCACTGTAAAACATATTGTTTTAAAAGTCCCCAAGCGGTAAAAAAAGAGATCATTATTCCCTGTTCAGTGTTACTCAAACGCTACATAAACATAATCCTTTCTCAATGTATATGCCTTGAGCTCCATAATGTTTGGGACAAAGGCACCTTTGTCCTTAATTTGGCTCAACTCCACAATTTTAGATTTGTAATTTAAAAAAACCACGTGTAGTTGAAGTGCAAACTCTCCGATTTTATTTAAGGGTATTTTTTACACTTCAATAAAAAACTGATTTTGAAAAGCCAAAGGCATGGCCTGTGTTTCTGATGTTATTTTTCTTTTTTCTCAGCCTCATAATGGCTCCCTTGACGTTTACTGTTACCAGTCTGGTCTTAATGTCGACAAATTCCAGTAATAGACTCCAAAGTCAATGAAAAATGTAGAATACAAACTAGATACAAAAACGTCTCTTTTACCTGCACCCAGGAAGCAATTGAACACACCTGACTAATCAGAAAAGCATGTGAAGCCATTTGGTCATTTGTCTAATATTGTGGAATATTGAGCCATATATATATATAAAAAAACATATTTCCTTGTCTCAAACATTATGGAGCTCACTGTATGTGCAATATTACTAGAAAACTTGCAGACCACAACATCTGTCCCAGTTTTGGTTGGGTTGAAAGGTATTACTTGCAATGTAATTTCCCAAACAAATCACAATAATGAAACATACAGTACCTGCACAATGCAGAAATAGGTCATGTTTCTCTAACTTTGACCTACCTACTGTACAGCAAGGGTACTGATGCAGTTCCTTTGTGCTAAAGAGGGTGTCCTTTTTGGGTGCTAAGTGGTACTCCTGGTTAAGGTACTTGTTCAGAGTTTAGTGGTCCATCCAGTGACTCAAACGGGAACCCAGATCGTTCAAAATGTTGACAGTGGCCAGAGAACCAAGGGGTGAAGAATAATTGGCCACAGCATCACGCAGGGAGGTAGACTCTTAATCAGCAGGATGGCTCTTGTCTTGTTGCTTATCAGCAGCTCCTCTGGTTGATTGGGGACTTTCAAATGACCTGTGGCAGAGCTGCAGCCCAGCTGGTGAAGTGTCAGAGCTGCACCGTGCTGCACATTGCATACTGCATGCTGCATGCATTTCACGGGTGGACAACACTGGAATTATGGGACTGGGGACTAAATTGGAGCATGCCAAAGGTATTTGTTTCAAACCTCGTGACCTTCTTTTGGTGCATGGAGAACCTTGGCTTTATCCTAAATGGTAGGATAGCTGTTTAAAGTACCTTGTTTAGCACATGCAGGAGTCGTTTGGATTTCTGTATGCATTTACAGTTACTCAGTCACTTACATGCATTTCTTGAAAGCCTGACTTAATTCTCGAAACACAAAGTGCAATTCCCTGTCATGGTTCTGTGTTCCTGTCTGTGTTTCCCTTGTTGGGCCGCCAGATGGCGGCACTTCTGTTTTGTGTCCTGCTCCCCCCTGTTTAATTGTATGATTGTTTTCAATTGTCTAATCATTGTTTTCTGGCTGTCTCGTTTCCCCTTCCCCTTCCGTGGCCCGATTGTTCATGGTGCCCTCCTGTGTCTCGTCAGTGTCTGTCTATTTAAGTTCCCGTCTCCTGGACTCAGGTGCTGGATCCTTGTTGGTTGTTTGGTCGTTTCTGATCATGTTCCTGCCCTGCATGTTCCTGCCCTGTTCTGTTTTCACGTGCTTTTGGATTTTTGGATTTTATTTGTTCTATGTTTGAAGTTTTCCTTGTAGTTTTGAAGAGTGGCCCTGCAAGGCCTTTTGTTCCCTTGGTTCCCCTTTCGTTAAGTAAAGTCTTTTGTTCTTACCCCTTTTGGAGTCTGAGTCCCCCTCTGCATTTGGGTCCGAACCCTCCACGCATCCGTGACAATTCCCAAAGGACTAATACTAGTTCTCATCACGGTGTACTACATGCAACAGAACTTACAACACTCAAAATGTTAACCACATGCAACAAAACACACAGTCGGTCAGCCGCTACAACACTATCGCCAAATATATGGCACCTTCTGATCATTGAGTAAACCTTGACACTAAAAATTCAAAGTATTTGCTTCAAAATTGGACAGATTGTGTACATAGTGTTGCTTTCTATACAAAAGATTTCTTGGACACACAAATATGTAAAAAAAAAAAAATGTCTATCACAGTCTTCACTATCTCATTGATCATCTCTCCTCCCTGTTAGGCCACGGCCCTTCATTTACATCACACCTGATGTCTTGCCTTTCAAAGCACAGGGGCCTTCAAAGCCTTCTTGCATGTTGCAGCCACCCTTGCGAATCCTCAGCTGTGATGTCCTCATGACCAGTGTCCATTTTCTCCAGTAGAGACAAGTGTTTATGGGGCTGGTGATTATACACCTTCCACCTCCATCATGAGAAGAATTCATTTAGATTGTGGAATAGGGGGGTAGGAACTCCATCAACATTCGTGGGTGGAAAAAAAAACCATTCACTGACAAGACTGGGACGATAAGAACTGACATTGTCCCAAATTATCACGTAATTTGGCAAATTCTCGTTCTCAGGGATGAGCACATTGTAAAGGCCCCCCAAGAAACCAACAAGATAGACTGTGTTGTAGGGTCCAATGGTCAGAACATGGTGGATTACACCATTCTCTGAGATGAAAGCACGCACTGTTGTTACCCCCACACTGGCCAGGCCCATCTACTGTGGCTTGATGATGTTCCTGCCACGTTGTCTAACTTTGTCTATGTTGAATCCTGCTTCATCCACATTCACAAATGTGTGTCGGGTGTCACTTGCATCCAGCTCCATTAAATATTTGCACGCCTTTGCCTTACCCTACCTCTTACCCTGCCTCCCCTTCCTCTGTGCACCCCTCTCCCCCCTGCAATACGTGCACCCCCTTCCCCCCTGCGATGCTGCCACGCATTTGAATACCTCTTGCCAGGCCGGGTTGTTGCCCCTGTCTGACACCTGCTTCTTGCTCCATTCTCAGTAGCACCATGTACTGGAACCCTTAGCTCATGTACTCATGAGTATGTACTGTTCAAAATTTGCACCTGTGGGATGGGACCAGAGACTGTAAAAAATATGGGACTGACAGCGTGTGTTCTCCATTATTCTTCAACTGTGGGAAGGAAAGTGACTCACTCCAATCATGCTGGCCTTTTATGCAAACACAATGCTCATTGCACATAGTATTTTGCATGCAATGATTTACCAAATGAACTGTGTCAATGTGAAGGGGAAATGTATATGGCCAATCAAGGAAAATACAATCTGTTTGAGTGGCGTGTCATAGCTGAATGAGAATTGGGGCTGCACAATGGCAATTGCATTTAGTGTTTTGCAAAATTAGCTTTAGCATTTGCATTTTGTGTGAACGCAATGAGAACTGAAATAGTGTCATGGCCATTTACATTAATGGTGTGGGGTTTTGAGGCACTGTTCAGAGAATGAGGTTACACATTTGATGATTCTGTCTAAAAGATTTAGAAAAAATGTAACATGACTTAACATGACATAAGATAACCAAGTCTGCACTTGCCCAGCATCCTAGTTCAAGCTGCAGCTCACTAAATAGGATCCTTTCACTTGGCCTCAGTCAAGTCCCCATGGAGAGGGAGATGTTTCATCATCACCCTCAAGTGAAAGTTTTAATTTATTAACCTTTATTTACCCAGGTTTACCCAGGTTAGTCCCATTGAGATTATAATCTATCCTTCAAGAGAGACTTGGCCAAGAAGGACAGCAGTACATACACTCACCAGCTGCTTTATAAGGCACACCTGCTCATTAACACAAATAGCCTGCTGCTCCTGCAAACAGAAAATCATGTGATTGCAACTCAATACGTAAATCTTGCAGACATGGTGAAGCGGTGTATTTTTTGTGTTCAACCAAACAGTAGAAATGACTGTGACTAAGGTATGATTGTTGGTGCTAGACCTGGTGGTTCCAGCATCTCAGAAACTGCAGCCCTCCTGGGATTTTTACAGTTTACAGAGAATTGGGCGACAGTGAGCAGCAATTCTGTGGAAAAAACAACTTGGAAATGGACGTAGTCAGAGGAGAATGCCAAGACATGTTCAAGATAACAGAAAGGCCACAAATGCTCAAATAACAGCCTTTTTTTGCAACAGGGGTGTGCAGAAGGGCATCGCTGGATGCACAACAAACCTTGAAGTGGATGGGCTGCAGCAACAGAAGTCCACACCAGGTTCTACTCCTATTAACTAAAAACAGGAGGATGAGGCTATAGTGGAAACGTGATCACCAAAACTGGACAATCGAAGATTGACAAAACATCACCTTGTTTGATGAATCTTGATTTATGCTGTGACATCCAGACGGTAGGATCAGAATATTGGATAAAAAGCATGATTTTATGGATCCATCCTACCCTGTGTCAATGATGCAGGCTGGAGGTGGCGGTGTAATGGTGTGGGGAATGTTCTTTTGGCACACATTAGGCCTCCTTACAACCAATATTTGAGCAATATTTGAATGTCACATCATACCTAAGCATTGTTTGCTGACCTTGTGCATCCCTTCATGGCCACAGTCTACTTTTTTCAAATGGATACTTTCAGCAGGATAATGCAGCATATTATAAAGCACACATCATCTCAAGCTGGTTCCACAAGCATAACAGTGACTTCAGGTTCCTCCAATGGCCTGCACAGTCCCCAGATCTCAATCCAATGGAGCACCTTTGGGATGGAGTGGAAGAAACATGCCTTCCATGCTATTCAGTCAGCATGGACCAAAATCACTAAGGAATGTTTACTCCACCTTGTTAAATCCATGCCGCAAATAATTCAGAGAGACAATTCAAAAAGAGAATAAAGACAAAATATTCAAACTAAAAATACTACACAATAAAAGCACAAAGGAGAAATGCAATAAAATTATTGACTTGGAAAAACTATGGACTAAATAGAATGATCTAATGTCTTTGACAGATGCCATTATGTGGTGCTTTTCCTTTAAAGCCTTGTAAAGTCTGTGGTATCACACTCTATTGATAACTGTTTTATTAAATTAAGCTGAAATAGTTGTTGGTATGGCTTCAAAATTTAGAAATTGATCACTCCTGATGGGAACACCTAAAGTAACGCCGGAATATTACTGTGATGCATGATGTCATAGGGGGAACACAAACAGCTCTGCTATTATACCTTTAGGTTGAAAAAATGACATAAATGGACAGCCTTTGTTGAAAAGATGACAGGAATGGACAGCATTTAAATATTTTATTCTGAATCAACGAACATTATCAGTGACTCAGACATCAGACATAATTGCTAATCCTGCTACCGCAATACAGCCGTTCAGATTTGAGTTAGAGGTGATTGGAGTTGGAGAATTCTTCCCAAAGCCAACAACCAGAGCACTTTGTGGGAAATTTGTTTTTTTTTAGCTATCTTTCTGTTGATTCATGTGAGAAGACTGATACCAATTGTGTGCGTCATTGTGCGTCCAGTACAAGGATATTAGGGATATTATCTATTAGGGCTTATTTCTTGCCTTTATTTAAATAAAATTATGTTTTTAACATTGTGAATCATTTAAAAGGACAACTTCTTCCATTTGGCTGGTGTTTAAATGAAGGTGTTTAAATAAATGGTATCTTGTGCTTACCATTTAAATTCATTGAGAGTAACTTGGTCCTGAAGTTTAAGTTTTGCTGGCTATTCCAGGTAGAGGGTGAGGAAAACATGAAGGGCTTCTTTCCCAACTCAGTCTTACGTACAGTGTCCAGAGACCATAACCCATCAGTGCTACGTTCCAGTCCATAAAAGCTGAGTCAAATGACTATCAAGCCCTCGAGCCCTGCTTTTCCTCTCACTGATGGAGTCAACAACAAAAAAACACATTTCAGTGATATATCTCAAAAGCTTTAGCAGGCCTCATAATTTCAATTAAATTAATTGTAGTTGTGCAAAAAATAAGTTCTCTACACCACAGTGACAGAGAAAAGCACACTATTTTTTCTCAGTGCTCTAATGGCAAGATTTGTGGTTAAATTTAAAGTGAATTCACGTTTATACATCATCTTTTTAGCTATATTTTTTAGACTGTTGGTCGTTCCTTGTAGCTGGCTAATGGTAAGATCAAAAATGTTTAGAATGACTTTCTATTACATACATATATTTTGTACTGAAGCACAGATTTCACTGAGCTTGGATGGGAGCAAATATTAGATATCCAAAATATCCAGTATTTTAGCTATCCAATTAGATAGCTAAAATACTGAAGCAACAGATTTACCTTTTGAGAGTGAACTATTATGAAGGAAAATAATGCTTAATCAAATGTGGTTAAATTGCTTGATAGTGAAAGTCATTAACTGTTCAGAACATTAAAGCACCAGTAGCTAATACAATCTGCATGCTTGTGGATTAGGACATCAAATTTACATTTGCATTTGGTATCAATCTATATTAACTAAAAAATTATATGAAATGTGAAGACCAAAATATTAATTTCCCAGAAGGACTGGAGGGGGAAAGAATAATGCTGATAGGTGATTCCTACCTAAATTAACAAAATCAGTCAAAAGCAGATTCAGGAAAAAGTATTATTTCATATCTTGCATGTGTCGTGCTTCTGGGAAACCATGACATGTTACATATTGCAAATTTTTTAAATGTTTTTGTTTTGGAAATATGTTAGGTTTTGCCAAAATGTAAGGGTGGTGACTGAACAAGACACAACCACACAAAAGAAACAGAGAACTAGGATCTTTGTCATTTATCCCTTCTAGGGTACTTTTGAGAACAAGGGAATGAATATGCATAGTTATAACTTAAATGGAAGGGCAGGAAAACAGTTTGCATCAGTTTTATTTTGGAATTTAAGAAATGATCCCTTACAGCAGGTAAAATAACATTCTGATTCAACAGGAAAAATATGCAGGGTATCACTATTTGTCTTTATAGACTAATGCTGAGAGAGTTCTGTTCAGGTTGTCAGAAGTAGTACATATTTAGCATGTGTGTGTATTCAATAATACTCATGTTTATAAGATATTTAATGTGGTTTTTGATTACTCCTAAGGTTTAATATCTGGTTGTGTATTAACTAAAAAGATACTACCGTGAGCGACCATTACACTTGAGAACACATTGTTCTTGCCCGAAATGAAAAAGCACTGACCGATTGCTCAGTTTTCTGTATGCAAACCAAAAAACACATGCAGGGGATACATTTTTCACTGTATTTCAAGAGCACTGCATTTTTCCATTTTCAAACATTTGTAAAAACTTAATTTTCACTCAGTAAAAACAATAGTTATTCAACGTATTTTATTTACATTGTGGATTTACATGAGCGGAATCATAGTGGCTACACTGCAAGATGCAAACCTCCCCTCAGCAGAAAGAGTCAAAGGGCCAGATTAGAATTTGTCCAAAAAATGCAAAACATAGCAGTTCTGGAATTATGTTTCATGAACAAGCGCTAAAACCAAGACTAGACACTCACTGCTCTTTTATGTGAACAATCCATGCAAAAGGAAATGTCTGAGCAACAGGCAATACTAAAAAAATATACGTATACAAATACCCAGAAAACAAAGTTGATTGCACTTTTGTCTCCTATTCACCATACACTTCTTCTGAAATCCACAGGCCTCAAGTACATAGTAAAAATAACTAATTTCATTCTACAGTTCCCATGCTTCTGGATGGCACTGTATGTAAGTTCATATTGCTTGATTAATAGTTTTCCAATTGGCAGATCAACTCACCAGTACTGCATACCCCAAAGAGACCTATATAAACCAGTTCCAGAAACAAAACACATTAGACAGCATAGTTACTCAAACATACACACATAAATATCTCTCTCTCTCTCTCTCTCTCTCTCACACACACACACACACACACACACACACAATTAGTTCTCTTCAGTGATTTAAAAAGAATATAATTCTCTAGGGAGATACAATAAGTAATACTGTGTTTTTGTTTTGACTCCTAAATTAAAACTCTAAAAATGTTGGTTTGGCATTAAATGTGAAAGGAGTGCCATCCAACATAGTGCCATTTGAAAGATTATTTTATCATCTGGCACTATGTTGAATGGCACTCCATGTACGTGTACTGCCAAACAGCCCGTTGCTGAGTTCTTATTTAGGAGTCAAAACAAATGCACTATTAGCTTATAGCCACTAGGTGTCGCCTGTAGCCTTGAAAGGAGTGTACAAGTCCAAACGCAGAGCCGAGGTTATCGTGGGCTGCTCTAATTAATTTATTAGGAAACGGCCTAGCAGTATGCATTTGGGTTCACTATTTCCTTTTATGTTACTGTGACTGCAAGAATTATACGGAAAAATTCGCATTCACTGCTTCTTCACAGTAAATACATTTGTTGAATTACTGGCAATGACATCTCTTAATTTACTTGTTTCACCTATCACCAGACAACATCTGTTGCTTTTCTTGCATTCAGTTTGCGAAGAAAATCCATTTTATGCGTACTACTAACTAATAGTGGGTTAAAGTGTAAACTGTGCGTGTGTGTGTGCGCGCGTGTGTGCATGCGTGTGTGCATGCATGCGTGTGTGGGCGCGCGCGCGCGTGTGTATGTTTTCCTTTATTCATTGGGGGTAAGTAAAAGGATATGTTTAAAATGTAGACGGCAAAGGATACATTTCATCTTAAGTCATTCCTGGGTTGTTAGTTTTATGGATATATATAAACAGTATTGTAAATTGTAGCTGTTCTACAGCATATTAGCAACAGTACATACACCCTTCTCAATAAAGATGCGTAGAAGTCAATATCGACCTTGTCGCCACCCTCTGCTTGTACAAGACGAAGCAAAGTCGAGATCAAACATTACATATTCTGTGTTAAAGACAGCTGCAGACAAACACAACTTAACACATTAATTACTGCGAGGTCCCTGTCTGCAGCTGTCGTCTGCAGTTTGGGGGGCTCACATGGACTCCCCTTCTTGACTGTTCCAGAAGAGGCGTGAAGCCCTCGGAGGAGCTGGCGTCATTCTTACCCAGAGATGAATAACCGGAAGCGCAGATCGGTGTTACTGGCGACACTGGCAGCAAATGAATAGTTCTCTGCGGTGATTGTTATTCTACCTACCTGGGAAATACACATTCGAGGAGGAAAAGTTCATTTTCATTGTTGATCAGAGCTGTTGACATCGTCCACAGAAGAAAGCTCGGGATCTGCACCGCGTTTATAGATCCCTACCTGTCGCGGATTATGATGGTGAGTACAGAGAAGATGACTGGGTTAGCAACGCCTTAAGGTGATGAAACGGGGATGCCGTGGCGGAGGTTTTCTCATGCATTAACAAGGACAAAATAATTTGTAATTTCGGAATTGCTGTAAAGAAAACATGTGGAAACAACAAAAGTCTTATATTTTAGTTAATTTTTGTATGTGTTTTCACACGATTGGTTTCACAGCTGAAAATACGTGGCCATATCTTCAAAGAAAAAATAAATAAAAAGTATGGCCCTTGACAACACTGATCATATAAAAAACACGGGTTATTAACATGTTATCTTTCTGTCTTATTACTTATATCACAAAGATCATTCACACCATTGGTCACGTAGAGCCTACCATAGCTAGTGGTTCGTTGCATCTAAAATCTCGACAGTTGACGGATTTCCTTTTAAATTCTTCACCAACTCTAAGCTTTATTTTGATAATAGCCTATTTATTGAATGATGTTCATGGTCCTTGGCATATGTCCTTAGCTCTTTGGAAGGTAATTATCTGTGGCCTCTCCAATTAATCCTGTTTTTATACCGACAGACATTGAAAAAGGCGTCAACTACCATCATTGGTTCTGAACTGCCGTCTCCAAAGCTCAATCCTTTTGGCAGATAAATATCCAAAATTAAAAATATATTCTTGCGGTTTTACGCAAACATTGGAAATGCGACGTCCGATTAGTTTTTATCATGTTTTTGATCGTGCGCTTTAGCCTATGTTACCGATCAGAAAGCTGCGGAGGCTGGTGTCTGCCCGAAAGGCTGAATTTCTGGTTGTATGGGGATCCGTTCGTATCACTGTTCACCATTAATAGTTTTCGCATGAATTTTATAACATTTTACCCTAACACGCGCATCTTTCGTTTTTTTTTTCAAGAAAAGCTTGAAGACAGTGACATTACACCGAGCAGGCTAACTTAAACGGTTATGATAGATGGAGGGGGGTTAAGGAAGGAAGGGGAACCATGCAAACACACTAAGCTAAGATAGTTCAGGGGGAAAACAATGTTAAAGGTGTTTGCTTGTCGATCAGTTGAATATGATCACATGCATATAGGCTGCTTGAACTACCTGAATCATCCGCCTCTTAGAGAGGTGGAGGGGTGCTGATTGCACATAAGGACGAACCCTAATAATGTATGGCCTGCTATAGCTAATAGTCAACTTTTGCTGGATCTGTGACTATAAAATGTGTTCCTACGAGCTGAGCGATTGTGAGTAGTACAAAAGATTCAATGTTGCGTTGGCCAGTAACTGTCATGACACCCTGAATACATTTTTATGTTAAAGAATCAACGCATGTGGCGTCTCTCGCATAGATATTCGGACTGGTGTAATTAGCTTACTGGAGAAACCAAGGGAAATGGGCAGAGTCAACCAGCTGGCCAACTTACTTTACCTGTCGCCTTGTCCGCTGAAGGGATTTACGACGTCAATAAATATTTGCATCAAATTGACAAAAAAATATTTAGATATATGACACGCACCACCACATGCTCATTTAAAAGCTGAGTTTAAATATGAAATTATATTTCTATAAAATAAACTCATTCAGACGGCAGTCAGGAAAGACATCCATCCATTTTAGCACGGATGCATATTGATGGGCAGGGTGTGGAGTTCAAATAAAATTGCCTACCGACTGAGACAAGCGCAAACCTTTTCCGATAGCTACCCGGTAGTATGTGATCTTTACGTTTTCTATGAAGGTGTATGACGTAAAGGGTCGCTTTGAGCGATATTTTATAGTGTGAATGGGCAGGGCGGCTCAGGGGCTGTTTATTTTCACGGGCTGGCGTAGGGCAGGGCGGAGATGCTGCGGTAAGAGGCATTAGAGCCTTCTCTATGGAACTAAACGAAGCCTCCAATATGGCGACAACTGCGAATCCTTCTTCCCGTATAAAACCCACGACGGACAAGGTACCGATCCTGATTTCACATGCTTTTAGAGGCAATCACAATGCGAGATTTCATTTATGTTGTCGTATCCATCTTGAACAATCCGGGGCTGTCGTTTTCCTTGCTATAAGCGCCATATTAAATAATTTGTATTTTTGTTTTGGATGCGCTTCTAATGATTAATAAAGCACGATTTGTTGAGTGAGCAAGCGTTCGAAATCGTCGTGCGTTAAATTAAATTTTACGTTACAATATTATTTTATTGAAAGCCTAATTAATAAAACAGGTGTGTGCAGACTCCAAACAAGGCTCGGTATTTGGTGTACATATATACATATATATATATATATATATATATATATATATAATTTCGCTTAGCTTTGTAGTCTGCACATCTATATTTATACATATATATTTGATTAATGGAGCAAGTAAGTTTGTTGCCCCCCCCCCCCCCCCCCCCCCCCAAAAGGAAAAAAAAAACATTTGTGGCTACGTGAAACACTTTTTTCCCCATGATCTATCGTGACAGACTAAATCATAATCAGGTGACTGTCCTTGAAGACTTCAAGTATCTCAAAGAGTATTATAGCAAACTGATCGTTAACTTAGCAATGTCATGGACTATCACGTGAGGCACATTTAATATATCTTACGTTTATATTCGGTTTATTGTAATTTCACTGAACATTTAATTCTGGGTTACTTAACTGAACAATACAGTGACTAGCATTTCTGGAAAGAATGCATAATGTCTTGGCGAATGGCAACTTGAACAGATTTAGCAGGCTGTGATAGGCTACCGGTAATTCTAATCGATAACGTTGTTGTAGACGCCCCTGTGGCTGTTACCCCCTGACCTTTAGCTGTGCCCCTTCTGTTTCCTCTCTGTGAACTTAAGCGAATGGAAATAACGAATTTCTGTTCAGCCAGAAATAGGAGAGGAAAGAACTAGACGAGCTCGGAAAATTCTACTTTCTCCAGCATGGACTCAATCGCTTAAACATACAGGGACGAAAATAGAAATGTTTATTTTTTCCAAAAATGAAGGATAGTCCTGCTTTTATTTGACAGGATAGTCCGCATGCCAGGTGTTCACTAATTCGAAACTGAAAATTCAACTTGGCATTTCAGCATTGCTGGACCGTGTTTGTTGCATGAAAACGTGAGAACGGTCATCAAACGGTCATCGGAAATCAGAGAGGCGATGTAAAAATCTTAGGCCTATCTATGTTATTTTTAGGAGCAACATTTTGAAAAAGTACTAATTTAATGTGGTCCATGTATAACAGCTTTCGTGAGCATTCGAACCTGTTGTGTTGATGTATATTAGAAGACATAGGCCTAAGTTTTGCCATGTGCTATTCACAGCAACATTGTGTTCCAACGATTAATGTTTGGATTCTGACGTAGTAGCCTACAGCCATGGTCATATCAAGAGGAAACCGAGGCTAATTTAGAAACAGAAAACTGGCAGGCTTCGTCATTAATACTCTTCTGGGAATTATCTAATTTAGGCTATGTTTCATTGTGTAATCAATATGTTGTAATACATAAAAATGTAGTTGTTCGTTAAGACATACCAGACGCTAAATAGGGAAAAATATCTCGAGACAACACCCAAATCCTTCAAGGAGTTAATATTTCAGAACCCTGGAGAGCACCACGCGCCTACGCCCGTAGACAATGTTTTTTTAGTGGTTAGGAAGACTACGCAAAACAACTAATCTTTAGGCTGTCCAGCACGTGATTTCCAACAATATATTCCTGTTTCGACTTTACTGTCCTCAACACGTTGTTTGTTTGTTTTTTATTATCTCAGTCATTGCTTGATTACCTTATGCACGGATAATACTTTTAAATCAATGTAATATTTTTGTGTTTGAAAACCGTGATATTTGTTCAAATCAGAGCATTTTTAGAGTCATAGGCACATTATAACAAAGAAAGGTTTTTTTCTCGCTTAAACCCGGCCTACTTACTTTAAAAATGCCCATGTGGTGAACGAGCAGAGGTAGGGAACACAGTTGAAAATATAAAGAAACTAAACAGCATTTTTCTTTCCTGGTGTGTGTTGTGATGTGGGTACATTGTCCTTGTTGTACTTCCAAAGTACTTCATAACTACCTAGCATGTGTACAAACGCTGCAGAATGGCATTTACTGTACACGTGGGTATGATGAAATTTGCCATAGGTGTCCCCTGTGAGAATGTGTGTTGTGGACATCCTACCTAGTGGGCATGGCTTTTCTGCCTATGAAATTTGCCATAGGTGTCCCCTGTGAGAATGTGTGTTGTGGACATCCTACCTAGTGGGCATGGCTTTTCTGCATCTTTCTGTGCATTGATGAACCTGATCTATGATTACTAGCACTAGCCTGTAGGGTAGAGTGTCCATACGTTTCTTTAAGGAAATGCCTGTATATTTATTTATGAGTTCAATAGGGAATGTAGAAATGGAAGCTCAGAGATGGAGCATAGAACTGTCTAATTTTGCCTATGGTTGCTTGTTAATATTTTATCAGATACAAATGAAAAATGTTATATTGGGCGAATTCGATGATTAGTCTTCTTTTTTATGGATTCATCTGGAAATTGTTTTTGAATGTCATTCCCTGAGATTTCTTTTGGCGATGAAGTTGTAGACTTCAGGTACTTTGTGCGATCATTGTACATTTGTGGTTTTGTTGTCTGAATTTTTTTGCATGAGGATGTTATTTCAAATGTGTTGTGATTGTGTTTTCGCGGTTGGGATTGATTCCGGAAATGTAGGGGTGTCATTCCATTGTTATTGAAGCCACAGAGAGACAGGTTGGAATGTGTTGGCTTGAAATTGTGTACAGTACATGATTTTGGGGTGTAAGATGGTATGGGCTGTTTGATGGTACAGGGTGATGCAATGCCACTCATGGCTTTTGAGGAGGGCTTGTTTTTGCACCTCTGTGTGTGTGTGTCATCTCTGGAGAAAAACGAACAGATCTGTGGGACTGGTTTGCGAAGCAAAGAGCTCACCTCGCATTGGAAGCGACCTAGGGATTTCCAAGTCAAACGTTGCCCCGCCCACTAAAGCAAATCTCTCACCAGTGCCACGCAGCAGGTGATCATGCTCCATTTGTGTGAGCTTTCAGAGGTGGTTTAGTACTGTTCCAACGTATGTGGCGATTTCCTATGGAACTATATATTAATTGATATGTGTATGTATATATAGACAGTGAGCTCCTTAAAATTTGGTACAAAGCAATATTTTTTTCTTAATTTGGCTCTGTACTCCATGATTGTATATTTGTAATCAAACAATTCATATGAGGTTAAAGTGCAGATTCTCCACTTTTATTAAAGCGTATTTTCATACATTTTGGTTTCAGCAATAACAGCACTTTTTATACTCAGCCCCCCCCCCCCCCCCCCCCTCATTTCAGGACATCATAATGGTCGGGACACATGGCTTCACAGGTGTTTCTGATTAGTCAGGCATGTTAAATTGACTCCAGTGCAGGTATAAGAGAGCTTTCAGCATCTAGTCTTCATTCTGGGCTTTTGGTTGTCTTTGGAGTCTGTTATTGGCATTTGTCTGCATAAAGCCAATGAAAGTCAAGGAAGCCATTAGGAGGCTGAGAAATAAGAAAAAAACACAGACACATAGACTAAACCTCCGGCTTACTAAAATAAACAGTTCAGAACATTATTATGAAGAAAGAGAGCACTGGTGAGCTCAGTAATCGCAAAGGGCCAAGGTAGACCTCTAGAGTTGATGACCAAAGAATTTTCGGAATAATAAACACCTGTCTTACAGATCAGAAACACCCTTTAGGAAGCAGGCATATAAATAGCAGACACAAATTATTTTCTATAATCCTGCTTTGTAATCCTGTTTATTTCTGTTTTGGTCATTTATTGTTAGGTTAAAATATATAATGACAACATTTACTTAAAAAAATAAGGCTGCAGTAATGTTACTAACCACTTCCAATTGATTAAGCAGTTTTTAAACTTTGTATATGTATGAGATCACTTCAACAGGTCATATTGGATACAGCACTATTTTTGAAAACACCATGCTTCATTAGAATAAACATCAATGTTGTCATGTAGCTATCATCGTTTTCCAGCAATTTGCATTTTGTTTACATTTGCACTAGCTCTCAGTTGTTTTGTGCTGTCAGGAGAATGCTATATTTAGGACAGCTTTAAAGACCTGAAAAACAAGAAGTTGTCCCAGTTATAGGAATTCAGCTGAAGCCTGTGACAGTGTTACTTTTCATCGCGCATCAACTAACAACACAGTTAACCTGCAAGCAGGAAAGGAAGCTGAACTTAAGCTAAACATAGCTAGCTAGCTAGTACCATTGCAAGCTGGTATAATCTACATTTTTTATTAATTTCACTAGCTGGATACTGTTGTTGGTTTTACAGATCTGCAAGTATTTCTTAAGTCCTTTGGTAAGCTCATCAGTGCAATTGTGAAACATTTAACTAGCCTACTGACGTTATTTGTCATTTTCCTTGTGGAATATTGTGGTGATGCCTCGGTAAGGCTAGCCAGCTAATTCAGAACAAATAGTTCTTGCCACAGATTATTCCTAATTAGCTAGGCTAGTTAGCCTCCCAATCCACAATCTAACTGTCAATGGATTTTTCAACATTAACACATATCTCAGACAGAGATATTTTGCCAGCTCTATAATTGACTTTAAAAGACTGCTCATACTAACTTGAAAATGCAACAACAACAAAAAATCTTTCAATGAGGAGACATTTGCATTAAGATCTTAAGCAGATTTCTTTGGTGCTAACCTGCATGTTTTTCAACAAGCAAGCTAATGTTAAGTTTCTTTACCCTTTCTCTCTCTCCCTTTGTGTGGCCATCTCAATCCAGAGCACACAGAAACTATGTGGAGTCAGTGAAAGTGCTTCAATCTCTTCATTTTCAGACATCTCAGAATTCGAGGTTATTTGAAAAGGCAGATTGTGACAAGAAATTTCACAGAGGGCATGTTGAAGTACATCTGACAAGTTGTGGACTCCATCTCCCATCAGCCCCATAAGCAATGGGGTTTTGCCATTTAAATGTATCCCAGTTCACCAGTATTTATGTAAGAAGGGCAGGGCTTTTATAACTGACTACTGAAAATGCTGGTCTCTGAAAATGGATGCTTTCGCAGATGCTTTCAATTATTTTCTTTTAGTTAAAATATGATTCGGGGATTGCTTCTATTTAGTCAGTGAACTGTAATTTTGAAACATGGCATTTCTTTGGGGTGGCCAGCTCTGCTCTCTCATGTGTTACCAATGGCTATCACTTGAATAGACAACTAATCATTAAATAGAAAAATTCAGCATCTTTTTGTTTAGAGAGTCTAGCAGAGCTTGCTGTGTTATTGGAGTTAGGATGACTAATACACTGCACAGACAGTTAAAACACAGGTTATCCGTCCACTCAGAGTGAGAGAGGGGAGAGAGAGAGAGAGAGAGAAAGACATTCTGCGCTTCGCGCTGCTGTTTATTTTGGTATGCGTGGGGCTGGTGACCCTGTCAGCCTCCTACCCTGTTGCCTATCTCTCTAATAACTGGAAAGGCGGGGCCAAGGCTGTGGCTGATGCTTGCTTCACATGTCTACAGAGACATCCTAGCATGGAGATTGGGCCACAGGATAAATTCTTTTTTATGTGCTGGTCTGTTAGGTTGTAACTTGACAGGATCATTTTCGGACTTTTGATTTTACTCTGTGATTGAGCACACAAAGCATTGCTGAGCATATTCAGACCAAAGATACACATGTACAGATTGAACTTCAGTCTGAAATTGCACTTAAATCTGCACCTCAGCAGATTAAGTGCATTTAGATTTTGTGCGCAACCAGTGTGTACACGAAGGGGAGTGAGATGCACACATGACGCAGAGTTTGAGGGTGTGTCCCACGTTAGACCGAGATGGGCACACTCAAACTATTAGTTCAATACAGTGTGTATTATTTCAGCTAGCTTGTTTGTACAAAAAGCCATTGTTGTTTGTTAGATGAATGATTGTGGCAAAAAATAGAAATGTGCAAGTATGTATAATGCATTTTAAACATTTAAACATTTTGTGGAAATTAATTTATTTGGCAAGTAACCATGGTACAGGTGGGCCAATGTACAGCAAGCTTGTCAGTTGATTCAAAATAAGCCCCATTCAGGGTGGTTAAGACCCCCCATTGGGGTTAAATTGCCCTGTCAGGGCTTACTTTGAAACTATTGACTTGCTTGATGTATATCCTTTGCAAAATTAACCCTTTAGAAACCAATGGAATCGTATGGGAAAATTATTTTATAGAATCCCAGCGGGATAACTCTTGAGCTGTTTAACCAGTTTCAGTTAGCTAAAAATAACTCTAGAAAAAAGTTAAATGTGTTATTGTAAGTTCAGGGTTATGTATCTGTCACCTAAAATAAAGTTGCAAAGAAAGCACATTGAATTTAGTTATAATGTCAGAGCCAGCTGGTGAGAATGGGAGCTATTATGGTTTTGTATCTAACTATTGGGATTGGGAACATAATGAGAAATTGGTTAGTTACATTCATAGTTTTTCCATTATCAAATTTTCAAAAGAGGCCTGCCGTTTTTTTTCAATACAGGCGCACTTTGCAGAAATGAGAAAATCTCACTGCATACTAATTTCTCGGAAGCCAAAAAAGAATAAATAGAAAGTAATTTGCAGTACAATTTTCCACTTGTTTTTTGTTTCATTTTCTGCCACAATCTGAGAAAGTCTTAAACTAGCCTTAAGGTGCTTCCATCACGCCACCACCCCCCACCCCCCCATCCCTTGTAATTGTTCTTGGTCTCTCAAAATAATGAAATAATCTTGGTCCTTGTTATCAAGTGATGAATGAGTGCTTAGTTTTGCTCATGGTTATACTTCTTCCTCACATAAGGTAAATGGATAGGAAAAATAGCAGGCATTGTGGAGGCTCATTGCTTACCAATCAGATTTTCGTGTTAACTGCTGCTGCAGGATGGTGACAGTGATGGTAATGGGTTGGGTGGAGCACCTGAGGTCTTTTCTTTGAGGAATTATTCCAGTTTTGCTTTGGAGGTGCTCTTTTAAGTATATCCTTAGATTTGCTTGGTTACGCTGCAGGCTGCAGTTGACACTACAATCAAAACATAACCAAACTAGTGGCAGCAAAACTGTGGTGATGTGTTGTTTGGCATTTTTTTTTTTTTTTTGTCGTATGGAATATAGGGTTAATTGCAGCGTGCTTAGCTTGATATTAAACCTCAGGTTTAAACCTCTAGACCACCGTTTTTCAAAATGGGTGCACCCCTCCAGGGGGGCCTCGAAATTTAAGCTAGCCTAGGTTAAAAATTAAAAAGTTATGATAAAACTAAGATTTCAATTCATAATGGAGCATTTGTAAGCTCATACTGCAAATATTACCACTGGTCTGAACTTTGTCCTTCTTTGCACATTCAATGTCTTTCTGCACTGGCTGATCTCCCATTTTGATTTAAATATAGTTTTTATGGTCTAATAAAATACTATATTTAGTATAATATGGTCTAATCCTCTGAAACGGCCAATTTTTAAAATGTTTTACCTAGATTAATGACATGGTGCTTTTGTAACATAATCTCTGAAAATAAGATTAATGAAGAAAATTTGAAAAAACTGAAATTAAGATTTCCTGCCCCCCACTTTTTATGCTGACTTTTTTATTGAATCATTCTGCTATATAGCTTGTTGTATTTACGCCAAGTATCTTGATGCATTATTATATTAGTGTAGGTGCAGGGGCCTCATATATGAAGGGTATGTACGTATCAAAGTGCTGAGCAACTTTCTATGCAGAGTACGGTAGCCTATTTATGAGAAAACGTGACGTAAGAAGTTTCCTACTCTTCTCAAACTTTATAGTTGCCATACACCGAATTTCAGGGAGACTGTACTGATTTGGCAGCCTATTTTACGACTCGCACTGGCAACAAAACAATAAGGCATACGAGAAAAGAATTATAAGTAGAATTATTTTTCTGTTCTTACTATGTGTGATAGCCTAATGTTTGATTCCAGTAAAGTACCATGAAATTACTGTCCGTGTGTTTTAATTGTCCGCGTTTAATTCACTTTTTACCTCACATGATGGTGCAGTTATGCAATTACTTCAGATCAGGTTCCCGACAATATAGACTGATAATAGTACCAGCTAGCTTGATGGACAGATAATTATATCAGCTCCCCTGATTACCTTCTTGTGTGATGAAATGCTAAATTGGCAACGGCATATATAGAGTTGATGATCGTTCGTACCATACCTTAAACCACTTTGTATTTCTTGTAATGTTCTCCCCTCTGAACGGACAGCATTCAGTGCCACAGTGACTTTCTGCTCCTCCTCATATTTCTTTTTGTTTCACACACGACTGCTCACAATTTGAGAAATAACATTCTTTCTTCACACCCCCATCTGCCATTATTTCGACATTCTGCCCTATGGATAAGATATGAACAGGGATGTATAAATGCTGAACGTCTTAATCGTGGGTGATTTCTGACCATCTGGAGGAGTGGACACTACGCGCGTGGGCAAACATTTACGCTGATTTTATCTGGGCGCTCTTATTTGTCATGAGAAACGTGTACACGGGGTGTTTCCCATTACTTTTCACTCCTCACCTCCTTTCCTCCACTCCCCAAATACTACTCGTTTCCTACCTGGAAGTATGTGGAGGAAAGGATGGGAGGAGACGAGTTTAAAGCCGCTTCTCCAATACAGTTCTGTGTGCTTTTCTCGTCGCCTACAATATTGGGTCAAAGGAGGGAGGGAGGACACAAAGATTTGTTTCCAGGGCACGGTGGAGAGGAGGTGGTAGTGGAGGAAAGAAAGATAAGTTTTTCGAATATTGGGACACACCTGTGGTGTTTGGTGAATCTGAGAAAAAACCTCCGTACAGAGCAAATCAGAAACATGCATACATTTAGTGCGGATTCTAGGCAAACTTTGCTACATGTGGACCCAAGGATCTAGCAAGGCTTGAACCCTGAGGCTGTTGTGCTAACCACTGGGCTACATTAGCAGAGCAGTCAAACTGCTAGTTATTTCACATGCAGTAATAGTCCCGCTGGCTAATGAGAATTGCCTAAATATGTCATTTCTAAAAGTTGAATGAAATGGATTTAATATTTTGACATGTTTGTCTATCTCTGTCAATACTACAGATTTACAACATTTGCGACTAATTCATCACTTACAAACATGTGTTTAAGGTGTTGCAAAGTGCATTTCGGAATGCTGCGGAAATGGAAATTATTTACAGGGTTGCCTAGGGCCTGAAAAGCTTGGGAACCATTGCTCTAGGCCACAGAACTGCATCACAACTGGAAAAGCTAATCCTTACTTCACAGTTTCAGATAGCAGTTCCAGTTGTAACAGTTATGCAGTCTAGGGTTTTAAACCTCGGTTTAAAGCATGCTGCAATTGATCCATTGTGTTTACATGGGTATATATGTTTGTATGCTAGGCTACGTTTACGTTGTATGGCAGGCTATGTATAACTTGTTGTGGGAATAGTGAGAAGTGTCACAGCCTGCTATTTCACCCAAATTCTAGTAGGCTTCTTATTTTCTTAGGTGGCTTGCAGCTTGAGTATTTAAAGGATCGATTTGCCCCTGGATGCAACCAACAAATCTTCCATGGGAAGATTACTCACCTATTCATCTGTCAGTGTATTAATGACCAATTCTTGTGCATGCCTTACTGTGTCATATTAGATACTTACAGGCACAGGTACAGTTAAAGTAATAATTTCGCAAGCCAATATTTGTCTATTCTGAAATAAAAAATGAACTGAATGAAAAATGCAATTTTATCTTCTGAATGTTTTCATAGTTCCTCTTGTCGTGTCATCTCTCAAAAGAATATAGCCTGAAAATGAATTTTCAGGCTGAATTGCAAATGTGAACGGCCACTGACCCACAAAATATACATCCAGCCACCGTGGCCATGTGTCATACCTTAACATTCTTACCCACAGCAGAATGTCTAATTTGACTGGACAAGGGCAGCATGGCTGCTTGGCGACGACCATTTCAAGTGTTCCATTTCAGTTCATATCTGTACATATTTTCAGTAAATTGTTGCTGAGAGAACTGAATGATTGTGCCAGTGTTTTTGTCTTCCAGCTGGACTTTGACCCCTATGCTCTGGTAGAAGCTTTCTATTATAAATGGAAGGCAATAAAAGTTGCAGTATTGGAGAAGCCTCCATCCTAGGGCTTAGAGAAAGGTTGGTACCAGGGCCACAGCATGATCCCAGCCTGACGCTTCATTCTAAGTTGGGGGTCGCGCTCAGATCTCATTCGCCCCGAAAGTAAGCTTTCATAAAAGCTTAAAAACGGTTTCCTTTCCCATCCATGAAGCATTTCATGCATCTCCATATCAGAATGTGCTGCATCGATTTATTGATTTATAAAAATAAAAAAAAATGTATACGTATACACCGTAATGCACCTGCCATTTCATCCATGTTTTCTTCCATTTAGCAAAAAAAAAAAAAAACGTGGGTTTCTCCCCAGCCAATCAGACTGAATTGACCTCCGAGACCGGCCTTTCAAACAGAAACAGTGCTATTTACAGTCTGTGATTTGGTCAGACATTTCACTTCGGATGCTTCAAACTGTCGACATGGTTTCAAGCTCAGGAGTTTCACGTGCACTCGGTAGCGATGTCGCTACAAAATGGCGGAAGCCAAAAAAGACAACGCATGAAAGTATGAGGCGTAAAAACTCTACGCAGAGGGACAAAATAGAAACATTATTACTCCCTAATTTTTGGAGGGATTTCATTCTGAATAATCTGTTCCATTATTCAGAATTCAGTGGCCAGCTATCTCATGTGTCAAAGTCTCCTTCATGACCGCGGCTCCTAGTGCATGCGTGGGAATGACGCCATGCTCTCACAGTGCATGCAGAACGGCCTTTCAGAAGGGCCAGAATGCGCTGCGCATGCCACTTGACGTGAATGGATTGTACAAGGTGAAAAGGAGTCATAATAGGCTACTACCCCTTGTGCATAAAAAGAGAATGTTGACTGTTTCAGTTAGACCCAAGGCCTCTATTCAATCTAAATACAATGCGTATCGTCCTTGACTTTTGAGTAACAACTTGAGCACAGCCTACTTTTTTGGTTAATACGCAGAATGCTTTGATAATATCAGTTGTCTCGAAATAAGTGATGCTTTAAAAGAAATATTTTAAAAAAAATTGATTCTCCACTCCAAGCTGAGGAAAGAATGCACTGCAGTTACATTGAATAGAGGCCTAACTGCCTTTCGGGGCTTTTGAAGGACAGAGCCATTGGCTTGTTTGGCTCTGTTTTCAGATGGTGTTTCTCTAAAAATGTTGGCCTCAGTTTGATAGCAGCTCCTGCAATAACAGTAAAGCTGATTATTGAAAAGAATAAAAATATATTATATATATTATGGGGCACATTTTCAAATGATGCAGTTGATATTTTGTCTCTGATATACACTGTCATTGTACACAAAGCCAGTACGTTCTAAATAGCGAATGTTCATTTCAGAATTACTGTATGGAGTTTCACATAGGTTTGTTTTTATGAAACTCTGGGATGTAGTTTCATAAAATGCTAATGTTTTTGCTTGTTAAATATAACATATTGACTCTTTAAAATAACCATTTGTGGAAATGGAATATACTAAAAATATATATAAAACAAATTATTTTATGGAGATATTGAAACACTTCGCATTATACAAGTATTTCAGATTATAGATTGACCAAATATACAAATTATTGTATAATTTCAGATAATGCAATATAATTTCATAATAAATATAAAATCCTGAAATAGGAAATATGCATTCAGATAAGCATTTTACTATGAAATATACATATCATTGTATATTTGTAGTTCCACAAATTGAATATATGTATACATATATTTATAGCTATATTTATATATTCCATTTCCTTAAGAGCCTAATTAAATGGAACTGAGAAATATACATAAGTTTTTTCTTAATCCAACCTGACATGATCAAAACACAAAATCAGAAATGATTGGGAAAATGAAGCTGCTTAGTGGTATCAAGCACAGATTTTTAGTTATTTTCTTGTGTGAAATTTTAAGTTGTGATTATGAATAAATGAGAGTAAAATTCAGGATCCTCGTCGCACAGTTAAACGATGAACAGAGCCATACAGCTGTCCTTTAGAATGACATTACTGCAGTCCCCAGTGAAATGATAGTTACTGATATATGCACAGTATGTAATCATGTACAGTCCGTGCGGTACATTTGTTCATGGTCCATTTGCTCAGTTCATTGGGCATTTTGAAGCTCTGAAATGTATGCGGTGGCTCTTTCTCCTTCCTGCTCTTCGGTGGAAATCGAGCATCGTTCTCCTCTTGCTCTCGTTGCTGGTGAGCCATTGAGATGATTATACAGAAGTGAGGCTGGACTGTCTGTTTGAGCATTCAGATGTGGAGAGGTATCCCTCCTCCTCTGTAATTCCTGTTTGCTGTGGCCCTGGTAATATTGTGCCGCGTCGCGTCAGTGCCTTCTTCATCTGTCTGGAGTATCGCGTCCTCCTCTCTATATCTGTTGGAGGCTCCCAGGCATTTCAGTGGAAGTAGAGGGAGTTCAGAGGGTGGGTAGCTGTTACAGTCAAAGGAGAGGGAAATGACTCACATGCATAATTTATCACTGACCTCATGTCAGTTTTAACGGAATGGAGTATACATGAGGTTAACCCATCACTGATCTCAGATTAATCTGAATGGAAGGAAGGGGGTGCAGGCCTAACTCGTCTCTGATCTCAGATCAGTATGACTGAAACAGGGGAGAGACGTGCTTAATTTATGACAGACCTCAGATCATTTTGAAAGGAAGGGAGGATGCATAGTGTACCCCCATCCCTGATTTCAGGTCAGTATGAATGGAAGGAAGGAAGGAGAAAGAGGCTTAGCCCATCACTGACCTCAGATTAGTCTGAATGGATGGGAGACTTAATAATATGATAGTATACTTTGTATAGCACTGTTCATACATGAGAGTAGCATAAGGGCTTTATAGAGATAACTGTAAATTGGTCTCTGATCTCAGATCGGCCTGAACTGAAGGGAGGACACACATTGTTAACTGATCTCTGTCATCAGATCAGTCTGTATGAAAGGGAGGGGACGCATGGATCAGTGACCTCGAGTCAGTCTAAATGACCCCTTTCTACGTATAGTGAAATACGGCAGCTAGGATCCACTTATTCCACTGGGCTGTGTTCCTTTTGCCTCATTAAACTCTGGTCTCTCTGCTCAGCTAGTTATGTGTGCGGCCTGCTGTCTATCTATGGGCCCTGCTCGGGGCTCTCATTGTTTTTAAAGAGCTGCTGCCATTTTACAGTCGACCTGTGACTTGCAAAATAGAGATCTGGGTGTGTTTACTCAGAAGGGTATGCACTTTAACCGGCAGTCCAGCACAAAACAAGACCTAGACAGACACCCATTTTTGGACACAATCAGCTTTTATAAGACAGCCACTGACTTGTGCGCTAATTATGTCTAGCTAAATACTTTCCCTGCTCTCAATGAAATGTTTGCACAAACCGTTTCCAGAAATTGAATTTGTATTGATTTCCATTTACATTATAGATGTGCTAGATGCTACATTATTTCTAAATAATGAAACGAATGGCTGAGGACCAAGATGTTTAAGCCAATAATGGAAATACGGGATTATTGTTGTTATGGAAAGGATTAATGGTGAGAGGGAAATTAAGTAGGGGCACTGAGTCGATTTCATTGAAAAGCTCTCAGGGCACTTTACAAAAATGGATGCGTAAAGACATCTTAGAAGAGGAGCGGAGCCTCCCAAAGTGGCTCAGTCAGTAAAGGCACTCCAAGCCCCATAGCATCACAGTTTCAGATCTGATCAACTACATTCCCACCAGAATGGCCATCCCATTGGTGGTATGGTTGATCACCATTGAGGCATTATTTATAAAATGCTCATTTCCACACCAACTTTGTGATTTATCCAATTTTAACTTAGAAAACAGACCAACATATGCACAGGTAGTGGCTGAAAAGTCATATTGCAAGAAACCAACATTTTTTCTTGGTTTGCTAAAAACAGATTGAGTGTGTGTACAGTAGTTAATCAGGAAAATGCGATGCTATACTAGTTTCAACAAGAGTCAAGTAGTCTGCAAATATAAGGCCTGACATCACACAGTCCATCTTAATAGTTATGTCTTACTTACACAAGACTTTATAAATGAGCCATTGCAGTGTAAGGGTGTGGTGAAAGTGTATAATGCATACTATAAAATAAATGGATCAGCACGGTTGGATAACCACAACACAACAATGCTAACCATAACACGATGCAATGATCACACCAATAGAATACCGTAACATGACAAACACAACACGCACAGTGTCAGTGTCAACAACAGCAGTTATTCCAGACTGACTGTTCTGTGCTGTTCTGTATGCAGAAAGTCTGCACTGACTCATAAATATATGATTAACCGTGCATTTTGGCATGTTTACACGTTCTGCCATTGAGCGGTGAAAGCAGCGAACGACTCCTGAATGGGTGGCTATATAAGGCCGCCTAATGGTTATTCACTGGGCATGGAGCTTAAGCTTGTGCATGCATACACAGATAAGTGTGTATACACTACTTTGACAAACACAAGTATTGTGGACTGGATTATGGATTGTGCATTTAAGTGTACACTGAAATTTAGAATGAAATTTGATAAATGAGCCCCTGGGTGTCTACAGGCTATCGCTTTGAGAGGTGAGAGGAGTGCTTCTCTTTCAGTCAGAGCTTTTGGGGATTGTTGTGTGGAAGACGTGTCACTGGCTTGTGGGCAAATGTGCTGGAGGATTGCTGGTTCTCAGTTGCAGGTCTGTTATATCAGAGATGTGGCTCAACTTTGTGTTTCTGTTCAATCAGCTGTACGCTCTAGGGATGCCTACTGCATGTACAATGTCAACTACAGCACGGGCTATATTTTCCCAGAAAATATTGCATTCATCATGTGGTTTACAAAACGTCATTAGTTTTCCATACTTGTTGATAGAGTCAGTGCCTCAGTAGCCTTGTCCTTGGTCGTGTCTGAACTGCTAGCTAGTCTCATTCGCCCCCCCCTGTCTGTTTCAGCCTTTTCTTGTGCAGGAGGCTAACAGTACATTCTGAAGGTGCAGGATGAAAAGATGGCACAACTGCTTGTACCGCCAGGACCAGACAGCTTCATCCCGTTTTGTCGCGAGTCTCTCGTCGCTATCGAGAAGCGGATCGCCGAGGAGAATGCCAAGAGGCCCAAGGGGGAGCGGCGCAATGACGACGACGACGAGAACGGGCCCAAGCCCAACAGCGACCTCGAGGCCGGGAAGTCGCTGCCGTTCATTTACGGGGACATTCCTAAAGGCATGGTCTCCACGCCCTTGGAGGATCTGGACCCATTTTACAGCAATCAGAAAGTGAGTCCGTCTGGTCCTCGGGAAGAGGCCGGCTTTGGATACAGTGAAGCCAGGAGTGACAGTTTGCTGGAATGTGCCCAGGGCCTTTTTTTTATTGGATATGAGTATTATCATTCACCAGATGTTACAGATGCAGTATTGCACCCTAATGCTTGGTCTGTTTTTCTTTTTTTTAGATAGATATGAGAGAACCTGGATTCAGAATCAATATTCGTTTCTGAATATTTGCACAAACAATTGAAAATGGAAGGCTAGCTAAACATGTTCTCTCAGCTAAAGCACTTTATAACACTTAATTCAAATCAAGGCTTTAAAGTGAGAAGCAGAAGCAGTGTTCAATTTAGATGGAGATCTGAGCAACAGAAGCTTTCCATTGTTGATGGTGTGTTTTAGGCTGACAGGCCCTGACATCTGCATTACTTTTTTTCAGTATAGATATGACAGGCCTTTATCACGTTATGGGAAAGCATACTGTCTGTCCTTTGTGCAGAAGGAGATTCCATTTGCCGGGCCCATTGATAGATGCGTTTGTTGTTCGCCTCCATGTTCTTTGTTTACCTGCATTGGCGTAGGTGCCGAAGCACACTGTCATACTCTGTCAAAAGTGACAGTAAAGCAAGGTCGGCTGTTTGCTTGGTGCCAGCATCGCCATCACGGGAGAAGTTTATCACCACTGCTCAGAATGTGTATAGCCTTTTGCTTTTATTCAACACAAGCAGTGAAACCAAGCACCGAGCAAACACCTGCACTGAAGTTCCAGCATGAATCTGGTCATCTCAGTGAGCGGAAGGTTCACAATCGCTCACTTTGACCCCGTTCCTGTTGGCCTGAGCTCCCTTTTCCCTCTTTCATGGTGACAGGACCCTTACGAAAAAATCACATGTGAAATTTGCCTTTTCTCATGTGAAAAATCGCAATTTCACATGTGAATTTTAAAATATTCACATTTGAAAAAAAAATGTCACATGTGAACTGGACATCTTCATGTATGATTGGCTTTTTTCGCATTGGAAATGTGAAAACAAAACGTGACATGAAATCACACGAAGTTCCACATTTTCATATGTGGGTGACTTTTTCAAATGTGATCTACAATTTTCATGTGAAAAACATGTGACTTGAAATAGCATAGGTTACCTTCTCCCACTCTCATCTCATTAGTGGGATTAATGTTATGTGTACACATGTGTACTCTTCGCGTGTTCGGTGTTCACAAGTGGTTTTTGGACTCATGGTTTTTGAACATGTGATTTTTTGGTAAGGGGACAGGCTTCACACTGGGGAAACAAACTGGAATACAAACTGCCTTTCTGTTTTCAGATAGCGTGTCCACATTTCTAAAGCAAGCACACTGAGTGCTTATTCAAATGTTTAGGCAGTGCATGAACAGTGTCTTGTGGTTGATTGTTACATGTGATTTCATGCCAAAAACCTTTCTCCCCCAACTCTCCCTTCTCTCTCTCTCTCTCTCTCTCTCTCTTAGACCTTTATAGTATTGAACCGAGGGAAGGCAATCTTCCGCTTTAACGCCACTCCTGCCTTGTACATCTTAAGTCCCTTCAACCCTCTTAGGAGAATATCAATTAAAATTTTGGTACATGCATATCCTTTTCCCATCAGTAACAATGAAAAATGGATGGTTTTAAAAGGTTTCTTCCAAGAAAACAATCTGGGAAAAAGTGTTGGGCTGGACATCAATCAGCAATGTACCCTTCCATGTTTGTACTTCTTGGATTAAACCATCAAATGCAAATGCACAGTTAATTGAACCATGAGAGATATGCTGCTAATCTCATTTTCTTTCCACACTAGGATAAACGTTTATTAGATCTTTAATAACCAAGGTATTTTAGGTTTTGCTGCTTGTTGAAAAGTTTATGTTAAAGTTTATGTATTGGCAGACTTCTGGCATTAGGGTTAGGGTTAGGGTTATCTCTGACAGTAAGCAATGTTTTTAGGTGATCATGGCTTTTTAAGTGATTAAGGGACTTGAAAACTATTTGTAATTTGTGGTGCAGCTGTTGCTATCCTCCCTCTCTTTTTGCCAAAAATGCAGCTGTACAATTTTAGTTGTATTCCGTCTACAAGTACACTCTAAGGTACCTTTCACTGCAACTTTATGAAACAGTTTATTTTATGCCATGGCTATTGTGAAAACGTGCCTGGCTTACAAATAATTGCCAGAAATTTGGGATAATCTTAATGGTTTGTCCATAAGTTCAATCACCATTCTTTTTTTTTTTTTGAGCATTTAAACGCACGTTTTTATGTAAGTTCACTGTCAAATGCTTGTTTGGGTACATTTGAAGAGTGCAGACATTGGTACCCTTCAAGGTCTGTTTCATTTCCTGTGGATAAAAGTTCAGGATTAATAGCAGTTTGTATGAATGTCCGGTGTTTTCTGATAACCCGTGTCTTCAGTATTGAGCTTTTAGTGACATTTGAATTGCTATGAAGAACAGTCTGAATCTTGGTTTCCTTGACAGTTCTCTCCACATTGTTCAGCATGCTAATCATGTGCACTATCTTGACCAACTGTGCGTTTATGACCTTGAGTAACCCTCCAGAATGGACAAAGAATGTAGAGTAAGTAACCATCTTTGTTGATGTATCATCGTGCATATTTGGAGATGTCTCTGGTTATGGATCTGGAACATAAAAGGGATGAATGCCATAGTTGAAAGGCTTACAGGCACTTAAATATTTACCATTTTACTTTTACTAAGTAATCTGTTTAACATGTGTCTCTTCTTTTGAACAGGTACACATTCACTGGAATATACACTTTCGAATCTCTTATAAAAATTCTTGCAAGGGGCTTCTGTGTAGGGAAGTTTACCTTCCTAAGAGACCCCTGGAACTGGCTGGATTTCAGTGTTATTGTCATGGCGTAAGTATTGACTTGCATTTAGTTGCATGCAATTAACAATTTGTTCATTACTAGTGGGATTTCTGTATCATTGGCCAGAGCTCAACTAATGATTAATGCTAGTAACAATAAATGCTATTTACCACAGCTACCATTGCCACTGCTGTTGTATTGCAGTTACTAAAAACATAGGATTTACTTTATCGGCTCATTGTTATGAACTCAAAAATCCATATTGCTTTAACTGGAATGATACAAATTTTAATCAGTGAGGAGACATATCCTGTTTGGGCCTTAATGGTGATTACATGGAACAGTTTTGTCTGTGTAACAGCTGATATGCATCTGCATGTCAGTAAATCATCAGGCCAAAATCAGGTGAGAGTTTCATCTCTAGTGGAAATGTTGATGCTAAGGATGAGATGTTTGGCTGATCCTCTGTGTCAACATTTAGTTCTTATGAGAGAATACATTATGTCCTGCTGTCACATGGCTGAAATGACATCACAGTCCCCTGGAGACCTTGAGATATGAGCACAGCATTTAAATAAAGTTTTGCTTCTTGGAACTGGGGTGGTGAAACGAGGGAAAGCTTTACTCCAATTCCTGATGTATTTGGATGGGTATTTGTAATGGGTGAATATATATAAATGAGGCTAACCATTTTAGTACTGTGAGGAAATCAGTGTAATATTAACAGATACCACAAGGTTTATATTGAAGTATAAACTGTGTGGATATGGTTGTCCCAACATTTGCAATTTTAGCATTTCAGGGATATAGACTTGGCACAAATTTGCTACATCTGATTAAATAATTGTGACTATTTTTAACTATTGTTTCTTAGATCAGCGTGTATGTGCACCTTTAAAAATTTTACAGTGAGGGAAGGATATGAATGTATGCATTTATGAAGATAGATGCTTTAATAATTACAATTCTGTATTGTTTAAATACATTTTTCTCTTGCTTTTGTCATGTGGATATACATTTATTTTAGGTTGTGTAGAAAAATGAACTCAAAGATGAAATAAGCTCTTATTTCACATATAGTATGTGAGGATCCGTAGGCGTTTTAGTCAAAGCCTAACTTTGGCTCGTGGCTTTATATGTTGAATTACATTATTAAACATGACACTTGCATGCCCTGTGTCGCGGCACACGTGACTGTGTAAGAGCTCATGTTTAACCAGACAAGGAACCCCTGGTCATGTGTGTGTGTGTGTATTCCCTGAGTACTCAGCCCTGTGGTAACTGTGAATTTAATCCTGCAGGTATGTAACAGAGTTTGTAAACCTAGGCAATGTATCAGCTCTGCGCACCTTCAGGGTGCTGAGAGCTTTGAAAACTATTTCAGTAATCCCAGGTAAGGAATGCCTGCTGCGAGGTGTTAGCCAGCCCCCTGTGTGACGTTTCCTGCGACTGCTCTTCGGTGTCTTGTCATGGCGTCTGTGTGTGACCTCCCCTATTACAGATATGTGACAGAGTTTGTGGACCTGGGCAATGTCTCTGCACTGAGAACATTCAGGGTTCTCCGAGCCTTGAAAACTATATCTGTCATCCCAGGTGAGAGCCAGGTTAAAGGTCAAAGGGCAGTGACGGTCACTCCATCCGAGTTTAAGGGTCACGTCACCTTATACTTTTCTTTAGGCCTGATCGTTTGCCTCTCATTACTGCAAAGCAGCCAGTAAAAGCAGGAATCTGAAGCCGGTCCACTTAGATGGAGAGGATTCCTTGCTTTTGGATTTGGTTTTTTTTTTCTTCCTTTTTTCTTTTCTGGTGTTCTTTTTTTAGAACAGCTTTGGGATCTGAGTAGATTTGTTTTGCATGAGACATTGCAGAATCCAGCCTTTGTGGTCACGTTTGTGGTGGCGGTCCAGTTATCCTTCAGTTCCTTTGCTAAGTTTGTGTGCTCGTTCGTGTGTCCCCTGGCCTGGGGTCTGCCTTCATTACACCTCCTGTGTCTAATGAAGACAGGCTGTGGTGTTTGTCCAGTGGGGGTGTATCATGTGACCGATCACATGATACACGCTCACAGGCACTGCATGCTTTCATTTCACTTAAAACAATCTTTTCTGCTCCAAGCAATAATGGGCTCTTATAACACATGGCACCAGTTCAGAATTAGTCAAAAGCACACAGTAAAAGTGTCTCCTGAATAGATGATTTCCCACCATGCATCAATGGTGGTTTCTAGTGTAGATTTAAGGCAATGCAGTATATTTCAGCAGGAAAAAAAGGTCCCTCATACAATTTAATGCTCCAAAGTGAAATTTATGGCTGCATGAAAAAGATGCTTTGACCAGGCAGTCATTTGTCATACAACCCACAAATTTCATTTGGAAGCTTGAAACTTGGTGGTTGTTTTTACTTCTGCAATATGTTGTGAAATTGACCTCTTTCTCAGCGCTAATGTTCGCATATGTGCATTATATTCTTTAATATAATGCGCAGTAAGGAACAACTAATTGTTTATCTGTCCAAAAAAGTAAATTCTCAGGGACTTGTCTAGTTGAACTGGTGAAGTTTCATTAAATAGAGGTTCAGAGAGAGTGTACATTTTAAGCTTGGCTGGAGCACAAACAAGTGTGTTATAAACATTTGACTTGAGTATTTGTTTGGAGTACACATCAGAAAAGATGATTCGCTTGTTATGGCTCATATGTTAATTGTGTGGAAAAAAGAATGTGATTCATATACAAATCATGTCCTTTATCCAGTAAATTGAGGTCTCCTTGCTGAAGGCCTCTGTGTTCACAATTAAATGAGCACCAGCTTTTTACAAATTGTTTTTAGTGCATTTATTTTAAGTACATGAATCAAACACATTGGCTTTCGGATAATCGTCAGCAGACATTTCCATGCCATTTTGACATTATTCAGGAATGTTCCTTACCTTCTCAGTTTTCCATACATCTCAAGACTATTCTGGAGGTAATATGTGGGTTCTGGTGTCTCTTTCAGGCCTGAAGACCATTGTGGGTGCCCTGATCCAGTCGGTGAAGAAACTCTCGGATGTTATGATCCTCACCGTCTTTTGTCTAAGTGTCTTTGCACTAATAGGGCTGCAACTCTTTATGGGTAATTTAAGACAAAAATGCATAAGACTGCCAATTGAAAATGCCACCTCAGACCAAGGAGATTTGAACAGGACGTTGGACCTAAATGTGACCGATTTCAATTTAACGAGCACGTTCAACTGGACCGAGTACTCCAACAATCCCGGTAAGTGCTTGTTTTTCCCCAGTCACTTAAAGGTTAACGAGGGCCACGCTCAGTAGCCTGGGAGACTGTGAGTCACACCTCTCCTCCTCATGAGCAGAACACGAAATGACAGAAATTGCCTGAGAGGGGCGTGCGACGGGAGCCCTGGTGAAGAACGAGCGAGCGCGGCGGATAATCGCGGTGTGGCCCATCTGTCTGCGATACAAGTGGCGCGTTTAGCACTAGAGTGGGCATTGAGTCACTGCTTTTGTGCGGGACAAATTGGACACGGACGGGCATGACACATGGAGGCCAGGCAGGCCCTGGGCACCCAGAGAGAGAGAGAGTGGCCTAGTCACCACTTAGAGTCAGCGACACTGGATGCCGAAAGGCTCTGGGCATTCTTTGAGAGAGCGAGTGAGCAAGAGAGAAAGCTCATCCTTTCATATGGAGAAAAGTAAATGGTGAAGGGGGAATACCAGACCCAGAGAGATGGGTCTTTTTCTTTCTGAGTGAAGACTAGTCAGCATTTTGAATGGGTGAAATGGATACAGAGATTGGGTTTTCTTTGGGAGAGAGACTAGAGGTCTAGTCATGTTTTTGAAAAAGTGAAAATGGAAGTAGAGAGACCAAGGTTGTCTTAGGCTGTTTGCCTGTTTTTACTCCCAGTTCGTATGCTAATGTCCACACCAGAGTTCAGCTAATTGTTACAGTACATTGTATAATTTTCATTTAGCCAGGTCGGTTTCACATTGAAAGATTCAAGCGTACCGATTTTCTAATAAAGCGATTAGTGTGTACGCAAGGGTTTGATGATTGGTCAGAAATTTGGTGGGGATTGCAGTTTTCAGGCATTCATTCGCCTAATATTAGAGGAAAAATTATGTACCGAATGATGTACTCTGGAACTTGGGACTGTCGTATTTTGCCAACGTGCTGCTATGAATACATTGCGAAGAAGAAGGCGAGCTCTGATGTTGCCTACATTCAGAATCGTGACTCCAGATTTGCTCCAAGTGTGATCAGTCTGCTTAATGTCCTCTGTTTATTGGTCATGATATGCACTAAAAGCCAACAAGGGGCAGGCACTACTATAATTCTGTTGCGCTAATCAATTAAATTAAATTAATTTTTAATGTGGCATTGTTCGCCGGTTTTGTTGAATTCCCTCTCGCTCAACTTCTGACACAATATCATAAATGTATCTGTAATTTTATGGGTTTTCTCCAACTGCTCCCTTCTGTAATTGTCAGCCCATATTTCTTGAAGACACTTGATCTCTTCTTTGCCCCAAGTAAACCCACGCGGCTCGTTGCTCCAGTTTGTCACACATAAAATGGAGCTTTGTATGTTTACAGATCGTTTACAATGTTCACCTTACCCACAGCTCACAGCCTACGCTCGTAAATTGTCCAGATAACATTTTGTGGTTTAAGACCACACACACAAACACACACACACACACACATAAACGTAGGCCTACTGCACTGCTTCAGCACTGCAAAGCCACTTCTCCGATGAAAAATGTTTGTGAGAACACAATAATATGTCTAGTGTTAATTTCTGGCTTTTCTTCTTGTCTTGCGTATATAGAGAACCATTATTTCTTACCAAATCGAAGAGATGCTCTGCTTTGTGGGAATGGCAGTGATGCTGGGTAAGACTTTCTTTTAGTCTGTCATTTTTGTTTTTTATACTATTAAATATGTATATGAGAAAACAGAATTTAAAAAATGTTTATCAATTTAACCCTCCTATTATGTTCAGATTAACTAACAACTTTTATGTTTGGGGTCAGTTTGACCCCAGCAATATAAGCCCACAGAAAATAATTGTAACTGAAAGTGTTACCCAAGTTTCTCTATAGTAGTTTTCCATTTTTGGAAGTGAACATGTCAGTTCTTGGTGGTTGAGAGATGACAGGGGGGTTTCTTGGGGGTTGAGAGATGACAGGAGGGTTTATTGGTGGTTGAGAGGCGACAGGAAGGTTTCTTGGGGGTTGAGAGATGACAGGAGGGTTTCTTGGTGGTTGAGAGGCAACAGGAAGGTTTCTTGGCAGTTGAGAGATGACAGGAGGGTTTCTTGGTGGTTGAGAGGCGACAGGAAGGTTTCTTGGTGGTTGAGAGGCGACAGGAAGGTTTCTTGGGTTGAGAGATGACAGGGGGGTTTCTTGCAGGTTGAAAGATGACAGGAGGGGTTCTTGGTGGTTGAGAGATGACAGGACGGTTTATTGGTGGTTGAGAAACAACAGGAGGGTCAGAATGTGGTATCTCAAAGGCTTCATTCTCATCAGAGGAGGAGGATGCCACATAATCAGGGTCCTCCTCAACATTATCCTCAGTCTCAGACATATCCTCATCTAAATCACTTTCACCCTCCAAGATCTGTAACAGAACCTCAGTGGCAGAAAATATATGCCTCTGTCTGGTGGTCATTTTCAAAATCTTTAGTTGAGGCACAAATGCAAAAAGAAATGGTTTAGAGGGCTGTGTGTGCAGCCCTTATTATAAGTTTGCCCCCGCCCCCATGTTGCAAGAATTATCAGAGATCTCGTGGGAACTATGTTTCCTCCTCACACACACACACACATGCTCTCTCTTTCTCTCTCTCTCTCTCTCTCTCTCTCTCACACACACACACACACACACACACTAATTAATGTGAAAGTGCTCTCAGCCAACACAACAAAAATAAGATCAAAATGATGGTTTTATATAACAATAGAGCTTGGGGTCAGAATGACCCCAACAACACACGATGCGTACAACATGTGTAGAGGACATTGAAAATAATTTTTTCATTTAATTTCATGTTTGCCATGTTTTCCCCATATAGTTAGGAAAAGTCATGAAATATCTAGCTGAAAAAAGTATGGTAACCATATTTTTAGAGACAGTAAACATTGAATGGGGTCAAATTGGCCCCAAGCATAATAGGAGGGTTAAGTATAGCTGCAATGGCAGCGTGTTCACTTTCTGTTAGAATTTTGTTGGTGTGAACTGAAGTAGTCCAAAGTTGAAAGTAAGTTTGATTCTGTGCAGAATCGGTTTGTGACAGCTATATTGTGAACATATTTCTGAATGTGAGACTGGTTTGGGCCCTGTTTAGAATCAGGTTTTTCAAGATAGTTGTGAATTAATTTATTTAAGTGGGAGTGGAATCTGGTTTTGAGAGAGTTGTGACGTAATGTATTTCAGAATGATTCTATGAGAAATCTATGCTTAGCACCGGTCTTTTGAAAGTCGCTGTGCCCGGATATGTTGCAGGCAGTGCCCAGAGGGATACCTTTGCATCAAAGCAGGCCGTAACCCGGACTACGGATACACAAGCTTTGATACGTTTGGCTGGGCCTTCCTGTCTCTCTTCAGACTGATGACTCAGGACTACTGGGAGAACCTCTACCAACAGGTCTGCGTCTGACACTTTTCTCAATCTGTAAATGATATTGAAATATGAATGTCATTTTCACATTAAGCTGCATGCGTTGTGAAGCAGAGGTGTTTTTTTTTTCATTCCAGATGAACAACTTTGAGGCAGTGGGCACTGTTGCTTTTTTGTTTTGTTTTCTGAGCTGCGCTTATTCACTGGGCTTTGATAGTTTGATCAGTGATGTCCAACGTGTGCCTTTTCCGCACTTCTTCTACCATGGAACATAAAAGAGGCTTCACGCGTGGCGATCTCTTACATGTGAATTGTGCCGTGTGGCGGCTTCTCGTTACAGCAATTTCCCTGACTATTGTCCATTAGCTCTTCAAACAAACTGCTATTGGGAGGCAGGCGCATTATGCTCAAATAACAATGGCTTAACGTGGTTTCGCAAAGCGAAGCGCGTTTGAACAAACTACAGAGCAAGTGGATTGTTTTCTCTCGAGTAGAGAACATCACGACACTCCAGTCAAAACCAAAATCAAACAGGCCATTGCAGATCAGATTTGCGATATGACATGAGTTCAGTGGATTATGTGAGTGGAGTACACAGGTGCATGCCATTTTTTGTTACTGTCTGAATTCAGTTTTCTCTAGAATTGAATTGAACTGAATTTTAAGTAGGGGATAAATGTAACAGTTTTTGGATTTTACTCCTTTGCTCTCAAAATATTTAGCCTAACACTATGAAATTTTACTTCAAACAGCTTTGACATGCTAGTGGTCTTTACCTGGTATTATATTTATGGAAAATGACAATAATTATTTGGCAATGAACACACATTCAGTAGGTTGGACTTGGTAAGACATTGAGGGCCAGTTTTTTTTAAAAGGACTGCAATTCCTAATAAAAGAAATCCCTATGTACTTGCAATGTTTACATCAGATTTACTGAATGGTTGCAAAGGGTCAAAATGGCTGTGATGAAACATAGCCAAAGAGGGGTTTGAATCTCCTCAGAAAGGATGGAGGCACATGTAAAATATGCAGAAGCTGATCACGAAGACCCCAAACCTCCACCCTCTGTCATACAAATGCACAAGGAAGTGCAACACTGGGAAATAAATTCACCCCCTCAGCCCCACCCCTTTGCATGTGGATTTTAAGAACTCGTGAAAGCAGGCATTAATTTGCTGAACACTGAGATAGCCTAGCGCACATTCTAAAAAAAGTATGTTAATAAGGAGTTCTCTCTCCAAAGCATGGCAGCAGTCATCAGAGCCAGAAAAAGACACAGAGGACAAAGCAAAAATAGGATACGTCAGGAGAGGGTCTTTCATCCAAGAATTACCCTCTTTAGTTTAACTGAACAGCAAATAGTGAAGCGATATACACAAGTTGCACAGCTACACAATAACTTAATTGCTGGAGACTATAGAAGAAGAACTTAGGCAAGCACACATAGATCAATTTGTATGCCAGTTACAGTGAAGTTTCTCTCAACTTAATATCTCCTTGTGTCCAGATATTTTTTAAATTGCAGTAATTTCAGTTTATGTACGTTCGTCCCTTTTTTCTAGTTCGTTTTGTACTGTTTCGTTGTTCTGAACTTAACATTAATTGCTAGCTTAGTACATACTTATAACTTTATGTTAACTTGTGTATATGATGAAAATGATATTTGCTTCATTGAAAGTACTTCTACTGACCAATCTGTTTTCAGCTAGCAGTTAGTGTAAAAACACAGTTCTGAATTCAAACAATTGTCTAGTTATACGTGTATGTCCTGTTTTACCTTCAAAGGCTTTGTGGCCTTCTCCCATCAAAAGTTCAGCCATGTCTATTCTTTCAACCCCGATTCACATTTTGCAGGGATTGTTCCACTTGTTGTTCTAACATTGTTCATATTCCTCTCTTGGACCACGGCCTGTGTCTTTTGGCCACATTGTGTAGTAGGAAATTATTTTATTTAGTGTGACACCAAGCATTATATATATACATTTCTTTTGTTTTGTTTAATGAATGAATTTTGTGATATTATTCCAAATGTCTATGTTGTCCATTGGTGTTGTATTCCTATGCTGTGATTTGACTTTGAGAAGCTGTATCCCTTGTACCATTACCTATTTTTATTGGAAATTTTATTTTTCTGGTGGTTGCCTTGCTATATTGTGCCTGGTTGCTCCATGTTCATTTTTTGGCCCCTTGTAATCAGGATGTGAAAGCCTGCCATATTATTCAGACCAACACATTACATCTTATTGTTTTTATGGTGTCTCCTACTGAAAAATTGACTAGTGTGTTTCACTAGTGGGAGGGTGGGTGTTTCATTCTCTGATTACGTAATTAGGACCAATCTAAGTAAATCAGTCATTCATTTGTTGGTATGTGTGACCGCAACAGAGCCACAGTATAATTTTGCATTCCAATATATTTTTGCGCTGCCACTATTTCCTTAGTAAATATGGTCTAGAGTCCCTATTTTTTCTTTCTTTTCTGATGCGTCCAACCAAACTCTCCCTGAGTTACGACTTAGCATGGAACCGTCCTAAATGCTTTTACTGAAGGATCTACATAATTAGTTTATTTGAACCTTTAATCTATAAAGTCTTCAATAAAAACAAGTACATAAAACGCACAAGCAAATTAAATGCATTATGCACTGTGCCATCTTTCACCGTTCAACATGGTGTTTACTACTTACCCATCAATCTGAGAATCCCTTTGGGTATGGTGCATTGTCTTTCAGACACTGAGGGCTGCTGGGAAACCATACATGATCTTCTTCGTGCTGGTGATCTTCCTTGGCTCCTTCTACCTGGTCAACCTGATCCTGGCCGTGGTGGCCATGGCCTACGATGAGCAAAACCAAGCCACCATGGAGGAGGCGCAGCAAAAGGAGCAGGAGTTCCAAGCCATGTTGGAGCAGCTCAAGAGACAGCAAGAGGAGGCGCAGGTACTCCACCGTCAAACTGGAGAACAGCTCCGCCATCAACCAATAGAAAAGCTCCACTGCTCAAAAGTGCTGCCTTCTAATTTACTGATTATGTCCCTTCCCTTAGAGGCATTAGAGTTGACATTCTGCAGGAAATTCAAATTCTAATCAATTTGCATGTGAGTTACAATAGAAGAGAGAGAGAAAAAACTAATGGATCTACACCATTTCAGTAACAGAAGGTTTTGTAATGTCTGGGTGTTATCTTATGAGGGTGGCAATGTGTGTATAATTCCCAGATGGAAAATGTTAAATTATTGCAAGAGGCGGTTGTAGCAATGGGACTGGCTTAAAAATACCATTAGAAATATAAAATTAGTAATAAGAATTCAAAGATATGGTTTTATCAGGTTAAAACAAGAGTAAAAATGTTGTAGGAGGTCCCATTGTAGGAGGGCCCACCCAGTGGAGATATGTGGAGATGTGGAGATATTATATGTGGAGATATTATTCTAGATCAGCAGGTCTATATAGCATCAGCAAAGACGTTCTGATGATTTAATCTTATTAAACAGTTATCTGTGCTAGTTTTAACTGGGAAGTAGATGGCGAGTTGAGCACTGCAGCTAAAATGACTCACAGGCGGAGATTTCTCCTCCATTAAAAACAGTACCCTGCTGGTGAGGAACAAGGCTGCGATCCAGTTTGATGACTCTGCTTTAGTGTGACATGTCACATCATTAACTTTATGGCTCTTTCATCTCTGAACCGACCCAGTCACCAGTGCCCTTTACATCAGACGCTTCTGAAAGTCTGACATGAAAAATTCACTGATTCATAATAGGCAGCCGCTTGAATCTGACACATTCGTGAAAAAACTGGCGACCGCAGTAGATGCTCTTTCTTTCTTGACAGCCAAACGCAGCTCCTTGAAAATAAACATTTCTTGCTTTATCGGGCCCGCAAATTAAACGCAGCGTGCCCTTTCATTGTGGCTATTTTCTCCTCCAAACGAATCGGGGTGTGTGCTGCTGCCGTGCCCACGAGGGCAATGGGTTCCGCCGTCGCCATGACGACCGTGCCTGTGTGTGTGAATTGGCTGGCAGGCCGCGGCGGCAGCAGCGGCAGCGGCCATCAACGAGAGCGGGGAGTACAGCGGGAGAGCGGGACTGACGGAAACGTCCTCGGAGGGCTCCAAACTGAGCTCCAAGAGCGCCAAAGAGAGACGCAACAGGCGGAAGAAGAGGAAGCAAAGGGAGGAGCAGGAGAGGGGAGAGGGCGAGAAGTTCCGCAAGTCCGAGTCCGAGGACAGCATCAAGAGGACCAGCTTCCGTTTCTCCATCGATGGCAACAGGCTGTCCTACGAGAAGAGATACTCGTCCCCGCATCAGGTGAGAGAGCCTATCTGTGACACGGTGTTGTACGTCCAAAGTAACATGTAGAAAACAGCGCCATACATGGTTTTTTGTATGGGCCCCACACCACTTTGAGTTGCCCTGGGGGATGAGCATTTGACTGTGACTCCACAAGTATGCATATAAGGCTGTGTCCTTTTTGAGAATTAGCAAAATGGCAACGGATCCTTGTTCGCGTTTCTTTCTTAAAATTATTATGACATGCTCTTATTTTCCTAATTTCACTGTCTCATGCATACGGCAGCACTCAAATGTCCACAAAACCTTTGTGTACATTAAAATATATTCATTACCATTTTCAATTATTTGTTTCTTATGAAATACTACTACCGGCTGTTGTCTTTTTTCTATATCCTTGAAAAGATTGGAGTTTGGATTTTTTTCCCGTTAAGCTTTTGCTAGCACAGTACTTATATATAGCCTTTTTTGAATGTGCCATATTTTTACACTGAAAAATAATGTAAATGCTGGTTGCCATGGTTTCACATAAGTCTGCTTGTGAAGAAAGGAGGATGGTTGTGTGGAGAATTAATTATTTATCAAGTTCATGCTTTATTTTCACTATCTACTGGAGAATAATTTGCTGTCATTTCAATGGACTGATAATACATTCTCACATTTGCCATGGTTCTTCTCATTCAACCAAGTTCATTCCTCCTCCAAAAATGCACAATTTATTGGAATAGAATTAAAACCCGAACCAGTTTCGACCTCGCAAGATCTTCCTTAGGGAGTGACACACCCTCTGTAGTCCCGCCCTGATGAAGAACTTGTGCAGTCGAAACCAATAAAGGCTGTTTAATATTTATTGTTCTGCGTAAGAGTGCCTGAAGTTTTTTTTGTTAGAATTCTCTCTTCTCAATTTACAATTTTGAAAAGCGTACAGGAAGATGGAACAACATTTTAAAATAATGCCTCATAAAGGATCGATGTCAACATCTTTTTCAGCTGCATTAGCCTCCATTTTGTTCTTTTCTGTCTTCATCATTATCACCATCATCATCTTCTTCTTCATTCTCATCATCATCATCAGCAGAACTTTCATCACCTCCTTTAAGTTCTTTGTCAACATCTTCAACACCATCATCATTGTGGTTGTGGTCATCTTCATCATTGGAATCGTCTTTCTCATGCCCGTTTTCATTTTATACATCAACACTGATCTCTGATAATATTCACATTGGAATCGTACCTGATGAAGTTTGAACGCCGGTCCTCAAACGCTTGTTGCATGTGAGTGGGGTGCAGAGAAGTTTCCGGTTCCTTCGCAGTGAGCAGGGTTGTGTTTGTCTTCAGTCACTCCTCAGTGTCCGGGGATCCCTCTTCTCCCCCCGGAGGAACAGCCGCACCAGCCTCTTCAGCTTCCGCGGCCGGGCGAGGGACGTCGGCTCGGAGAACGACTTCGCCGACGACGAGCACAGCACGTTCGAGGACGCCGACAGCCGCCGGGGTTCCCTGTTCGTCCCGCGCCGGTCCGAGCGCCGCAGCAGCAACATCAGCATGTCCTCGCACGTGCTCCTGCCGGCCAACGGCAAGATGCACTGCGCCGTCGACTGCAACGGGGTGGTGTCCCTGGTGGGCGGAGCCTCCGTGCCCACATCACCTGTCGGACTCCTTCTGCCAGAGGTGACAGTAGATAAGCCCACTACCGATGACAATGTAAGGAAAGCGTAGTTTGGCGCCGATGGCGTGCGCTCGCTGACCCGGCCAGCACTGTGCTGTCTCCACCTGCCGTGCCTGTAGTCCCGCTGTATGCTTGCTGTGTGCTTCCGTAGTTGTGCTTCCTCTCTTCTGTCAGATATGGCGCCTGTCTTCCAGGTCTCGAAAGACACTTGACCAGTAAAGGCAACGCTTTCTTCACTGAGGTCATGGCGGGGTCATTTTATTCCAAGTCTGCTGGTTTCTTTGCTCCTCGCAAAGCTCGGTGACTTCCAAGCTGTGACCTAGCAAAGCCTAAAAGAGTAGTTGTATTTCAAATATCACATTCTCAATAAGAACGTCTGCTAAATCGTGCCACTCTCACACAGTCTGTATAGCACCTTTTTAGGGGGTAGGGGGTTCTCAATTAGAGGAGTGGCAGGTGGTTTCCAACGAAAGAAGAATCGACATGTTTAGAGCCGCCTCATCCTACACACTATGTTGAAGTGTCTGCTTACATATACGATTTAATTAGCAACCCCCACTGGTCATTTGCCAGCAGAATTTGATTTGAGACATATGGTTCAAGAAGCAAGACTGGTACACTTGGGATAGAATGACCCTTACAGAGGTTAATGATATGTGCAGTGCGTATTGATGTTTAATGGCTTTACTATTAAGTTATTTATTCAGGGTTTATGTAGTGAATACTTGGCAAATATGTTTGACATGCAAATTTTTAGAAAACATTTAGCTGTATACCGACAGTTTACTTGTTGTGGTTCATTGAAATATCATGATGGAACATGACGTGCTTTTCAAAATTTAAACCTGCTCACAAATTAGCAGGGTAATGCAATGCATAATGTAGATCTGCACTTTTACAAATGAAACTTTTTCAGTACTGTTCCTGAGAAAATGCAACATTCTGCCTGTAATTGTGTGCGACCTGATTGGTAACTTTTCAAACCGTCTGACCTCCAGGGCACAACCACAGAAACAGAGATCAAAAAGAAGAGGTCGGGCTCCCAGCAGCCTTCCATGGACTTTTTAGAGGACCCAGTTGCCAGACAACGAGCACTGAGCGTTGCAAGTATTTTAACAAACACAATGGAGGGTAAGTTCCGCCCACTAATGAATAAAGAATAATTCCTCATTAAGACTCCAAGACAACACTATGGGATATAACTGTTAACAAAGTTAATAGGTTCACTGTCTCACACATTTTTCAATTAGAATTGATTTTAAATCAAATGTGGCTTACTAATTGGCTAAGCAGGCAGTCACTGTAAAGTGATTTATTAATCTTGTTTTATTGGTGCTCAACCCTCAACTGTTGCTTATCCATCAACTAACTTTACTTTTATGTCTTTATGAAACACAGAACTTGAAGAATCAAGACAGAAATGCCCACCCTGTTGGTACAAGTTCGCAAACACCTTCCTTATATGGGACTGTTGCCCCATGTGGCTGAAGATTAAAGAAATTGTCAACTTGATTGTGATGGACCCATTCGTAGACCTGGCCATCACCATTTGCATTGTATTAAACACCTTGTTCATGGCTATGGAGCACTACCCAATGACACAGCAGTTCAACAGTGTGCTGTCGGTGGGGAATTTGGTAGGCACCCCATTTTCGAACACAGATATTTCATCTGCAAGGTATTTTAGCTGAACATGTTAGACTCGTTAGCAAGATGCTCATTTGGTTTACTCTTTCCACCCGTAGGTGTTCACAGGGATTTTCACAGCCGAGATGTGCTTTAAAATCATTGCTCTGGATCCTTACTATTATTTCCAAGAGGGGTGGAATATATTTGACGGGATCATCGTCAGCCTAAGCTTAATGGAGCTGGGTCTTGCCAATGTGGAAGGGCTGTCTGTCCTTAGGTCATTTCGATTGGTAAGTATTCCCATTGCATGTATATTACCAATGTCTATGGATCATTTGTATGAGGTTTTGTAGCAAAAATTCTAAGTGTTTGAGTCAAAATGGAAAACTTACTCGCTATACTGTAATGATGATGTAATATCTGATTTTCAGCTGAGGGTGTTCAAACTAGCCAAATCCTGGCCTACGCTCAACATGCTCATCAAGATCATCGGCAACTCGGTGGGTGCCCTGGGAAACCTGACTCTGGTGCTGGCCATCATCGTCTTCATCTTCGCCGTGGTGGGCATGCAGCTGTTCGGGAAGAGCTACCGGGAATGCGTGTGCAAGATCGCCGAGAGCTGCACGCTCCCGCGGTGGCACATGGTGGACTTCTTCCACTCCTTCCTCATCGTGTTCCGCGTGCTGTGCGGCGAGTGGATCGAGACCATGTGGGACTGCATGGAGGTGGCGGGCCAGACCATGTGCCTCATCGTCTTCATGCTGGTCATGGTCATCGGCAACCTGGTGGTACGCTTCCTGCTCGCTGCTACCAAACCTTAGGATGCATTGCGGCTCCCTCGTGACCCAGCCCTGTCAATGCTATTGGTGCTGCTCAGTTTCCTACTCCTTTAAGTTAGGCTTTTCTTCAAGCATAGTCACCACCCAGCAACCTCTGGAAGCTGGAAGCGTTCTGGGCCACTGGCATCTCAAGGCTATGACATCACACAAAATAATATGGCTACCTGTAGTGGTTCTTTCAATATAGTAGCTAAACAGATGATTTAGTTGACAGCCCTTTTAGTTATGGTAACCATATTGCCTCAGTTCTGTTGCAAGGTCATTCTGCTTTGGCAATCATAAGTTGAGTTATCTGCTTTCACCATGAAAACCTGGCAAAGGAGCATTTTTCAAATTAAAAGTTTCAGTTTTTTCCCATGACCTAGTTAAATATGTCCACTACCAATATATAACTATGAATGGGGCTCACAATCATTTTTTATAAATTGTAAAGGATGGTTACAGTCCTTGATGTTGCCAGAGCCAATATTGATAATGCAGCATGGCTAAACAGAATATTCATGCACCATTTTATGCCTCCCCTGGTCAGTGTCTAAGTCTTCAAAGTGGACTGTACAGTTTATGTTTACATGTACATATGCATCTCATAGTCCATTATAGATCTCTATTTAAAATGGTCCTGGTTTACACTTATGTGTTTACACAGATTTTTGTGGATTGATCCATTTTCTCAAAGCAATGTGTAACTTGAATCCATGTCATATTATAGTGACATTCTGAACAGCACCCCCTAGCAATGTAGATATTCACGGCATAATGTGGGTTTTTGTTCCATATCACTTTAGAGGAAGCCCACGTCATCGGGAACATAAAGTTCAGGTTTGGCCATGCACTGGAGTATTTAGCTGAATCTGAATCTGGTTCCCAGATTTACTGCATTCTTGCCTGTTACCATAGTTACCATTTCCCAGGAGGGCCATGGAACAAGATACAGAATTCTTTCTGAGTGTGTATAATAAGACTGCAGCTACTGATGAAATGGCAGTAACATGACTTGAATGCTGTAGAGAAGCCTGGATAGGCACTGACAGGTTTGGAGCCATTTATACCCAGTTGATCCAGATTTACTGTAAAATTAAATTATTCACTTTGAGAAGAATATACATTTTCTAATGCTAAATTAAAGAAGGTTAAGCTTCTCCATTCTAACTTATCTTTTCACAGAAGTTTTTCCTTCTTTGTACCAGAATAATTAATGTGCACTTGTTAATAAGGTGTAGGCTAACACTCTACTGTAAATCTGTTTTTGGCTGGACCACAACAGCAGGGCCAGCCCTACAAATGCGAATGTCTGTGAGTGACTGAGTGATGAAGTTACACCATTGGTCGGCCGAGTTATGAAGTTACAGCATTGGTTGGCCGGAGAGGTCCAGCCATATGCTAGGTTTTGACCTGGTCTTGTTACTGTTTAAGAGCGCTAGCAGGTTTATCTCTGCATTTCTCAGAGAGGTTGACTGCTTCCACAGGTGCTGAATCTGTTCCTGGCCCTGCTGCTCAGCTCCTTCAGCGCGGACAACCTTGCGGCCACGGACGACGACAGCGAGATGAACAACCTGCAGGTCGCGGTGGGGCGAATCCACCGCGGCATCGACTACATTAAGGCCATCCTCCGCCGCTTCTTCCTGAGCCTCTGCTCCCA